>NC_134357.1:261787558-261881321 GCF_048569485.1 Anomaloglossus baeobatrachus
TAATGGTCCATCAGGTGCCTTAGGTTGGAATTTTTTTTCCCTTCAAGATACCTCTGTAAAATTTATGACACAACATTTAAGTTTTTTTTCACACACAACTTGACTTGTTTGAAAAACATTTCTAAGTGATTCTACTTTATTTTTTTTTATAATTAAAAATCCTAACAAGGAAGCCATGAAGAACAACAATAATTTCCTATTTTCCTTTTTGGTGTAAATGTGCGAGCAGCACTAATTTGCAACACATTGGTAAATAGCAGCTGTGATCTGGAGTGTCATTGCGGTTAGGTATTATATTCATCTGATATATGTAAACCACAAAGTAATTTACTGTACCATGCCACACTCAAGAGTAAAACCACATTGAATTTACACCTCACAGCTCTTGTTAAATGCCGGCATTGACTAATCATTAACCTGGACATGTTAGTATAGCTGTTTTCATGCCATGTCAGTGACAGGGTCTAGCACCCTTCATTACTCGTCCTATTATTTGTTGCAGTAGATAAATGATGCATTATTTCATTTTGCTAGAAATATAACAAATGTGCACAGCTACTTCTCGCTTTGAAAAACCCTTATCCAATATTGTTGGAGCTGAAGTTATCAGAGAAAGCATTTTATTATGAACCATGAATACAAGTCTTAAATTAGGCCACAGCTCAGAATCAAACATTCATGGATCAAAGGAAAAATAAACCACTTGTTGATTAATTCTTATTTATCCCTTTAAGAATCAGTTGGCCTTAAGGACAATTTTTTTAATTGCATTCTTGCTTTACTAAATTTAAACAGCAATAAACATTTTTATTAGCTGTATAATTTTTTTCTCTAAATTAGATTTATTTTATTTGCATGCTACTGCTACATAAAACTTTTTTCTTTTTACTAAAAGTACATATTTTTCTTTCAAATAAAATATTTTTTTTTGTCATAAAGATGAGCTAATCTTTTGACATTGAATTCTACTTGAATATACAAAAAAAAACCCTGCATTTTTTAAAATATGGATTTTTGTAAATTAACTTTTTGTTGTTTCGGCAAAATGGCAGCGGGCTAACCGCCATTTTGTTGAGCCATAGATGTCCTACAGAAGTTTAAAAAACAAATAAACTTATGCTCTTTTTACATTCAATTGTTTGGATTCTCTGCTGTTCATTGGTCACCATCCAGGACTCTGAGCCACCGGTCCTTTCCCCAATGCTTGACTCATCTCACATGTTCACTCCAAGCTGGGGCTTCCGGTCATGACCAGGCTTCAGAGATCACTATCTTGCCTGTTGTCACATCTCAGATGTCAACACACAGTGACCTTTGAGACCTGGCCCAGGGCGATGTCACAGTCTACTGTAAACAAGTCAAAGATGTGACAGCAGAAAAGAAGAGGATGTGAGGACAAACTGTCCAAACTTATGGCCTATTCTTTCTGCCATCATAGATTTTTCTTGTCCTATCTGGGAGATTATGATGCGTGACCTACAGTGTTCTCTGATGACTGGTTGAGGCAGAACATTTTAGCCAAGAGTGAACAATCTGGGAGAAGCAGAAAATTAATTGGGAAAAAAAGAGGTGACTGAAGACTGGATAAAGGACAACAAACAGTGCTGGTACCATAAAGATGAGTAGTGAGGTAAGTATAACTTATTATTTTGGTTTATACATCTTACGTTATTATGCCTTGGTGTTAGGAGCTGAAGCATAATAATATATATTAAAATTGTAGAGAATAAATGTCTTTTTTTACATCCAAAAATACTTGCTTTTGATAGATGGAGGGAAGTTATGCAGAGATGCAAAAACTTTGTTTCTGGCCTGGCAACAATTATAAAACATGAGAGTTAAAACAATACAAATGGAACAAGAGTATTCAGAAGCCAGGTGCAAAGTCAGTTGTATAACCACTGTAAAACCAATAGGATGGCATAAGAGTGCAAGTTCAATTCAAGGGCAAGTTCAGATGTAACATAAGCTGGGTCATGTATTAACTGTAGAATCTTTCCAGGGTTAATATTACTGAAGGATTTTGAACATTTCAAATAGAGCAGTGTTCACAATCATTGGCCATCAATCTCTGCATTTGGTCAGCTGATCAGTTCTACCAGCTATGATGTGAAAGCTTCCCCCCAAGTGCCAGCATCGCTAGCTGAATTAGAGAGATGGCAGCTAAGGTTGATAGCACAGGAATGGACATGAGTAAGTAAACTCATAAAAGGGCTAGCACAGCCATTAGAATGTTGTGGAAAGATTGTTGTGGAAAAAAAAATCAAATGAGGACATGCAATATATAGAGTACAAATAATATAATACTGTAATTTACAAGTAATGTAGTTGTATTTTACATATATAAATTGAAAGAAACTTCAAAATACACTTACAACTACTCAGTGTTGGCAAAATCACCATCAGTCAACCTCAGAAAGCAGCTCTGCTGAGATCTGAGACAATTTTATGTGGATACTTTACAAAATCCTCGATTCATGGCAAGAATTTGATATATAATAAAGATAATCACCAGTGACCTAGCAGTTGTGACTATTTACTATCACTTACTGATTAGTAACAGGGTGGGCTGCGGTTACACACTTTATACATTCCTTATTACCCCGATTGTCACCACACTAGGGCAATCAGGAAGAGCAAGATAAAGGCCTGGGATTGTCACACTTAATGGATGCAAAAATTCCGTTCAGCCTGATACTGATATCTTTTGGCTGGACCTCCCCAGCCTTAAACTACAGCCTCAGCTGTCAGTTGTATCTTGACTAGAGTTGAGCGCGGTTCACAATTCGTGGTTCTCCAGTTCGCGGTTCGAGTGATTTTGGGGGCTGTTCTAGATCGACCTAGAACTCGAGCTTTTTGCTGAAGCTCGATAGTTCTAGTTACGTTCGAGAACAGTTCTAGCAGCAAAAAGCCAAGCTAATTACTAGCTGGCTTTCCGCTGTAATAGTGTAAGTCACTCTGTGACTCACACTATTATGAAATTTCAGCGTATAGTGAACGGGAACAGCGCATTCAGATCACTGCTGATGGGATAACGGCGATCGCCATTTTTTTTTTCCTTGTTTTCCTTCCCTAAGCGCACGCGTGTAGTGGGGCGGGCCAGCATGTCAGCCAATCCCAGACACACACACAGCTAAGTGGACTTTTAGCCAGAGAAGCAACGGCATGTGTGATAGGATGTCCATGTCACATGTCCCTGCATTATAAAAACGGGTATCTGCCCGTCCGGACGCCATTATCTGCCTTCTGTGTCTGAGTATCAGTCACCGCTGGCATAGCTCCTGTCTCCGATACTGCTGTGTACGCTCTACACACAGCGCTATACAGAATAGGAATAGAGGTTTCTATTAGCCCTTGTAAGGGCTAATAACAGCAGGCTCAGAGCTATAGGTGACAGTCAGGTCCGTGGAAACAGATTTTAACAGCTTCAGAAGATAACAGCATCTGTGTAGCTAAGGTCAGGGACTTCCTCGCTGCATTTCCCCATTAGGAGGGATAGAAAGTGAGGCTTCCTTTCCTGTACACTGACCCACAACCCTGCCACTGTACCCTCCTGCCCTTTGCACACTCAAGCTCATTGTTACTAAGCCATTATACTAGCAAACACTGAGTAAACTTAGCGGCATCCTAAAAGTGGCTGTTGGACTTCCATTAGTGTCCCACTAGTGCAAATCTATTTGCAGCACCTCTGCATTGCACACTCAAACTCATTGTTACTAAGTCATTATACTAGCAAACACTGAGTACACTTAGTGGCATCCTAAAAGTGGCTGTTGGACTTCCATTAGTGTCCCACTAGTGCAAATCTATTTGCAGCACCTCTGCATTGCACACTCAAACTCATTGTTACAAAGCCATTATAATACCAAACACTGAGGAAACTTAGTGGCATCCTAAAAGTGGCTGTTTGACTTCCATTAGTGTCCCACTGGTGCAAAGCTATTTGCAGCACCACTGCATTGCACACACAAGCTCATTGTTACTAAGCCATTATACTAGCAAACACTGAGAAAACTTAGTGGCATCCTAAAAGTGGCTGTTTGACTTCCATTAGTGTCCCACTAGTGCAAATCTATTTGCAGCACCTCTGAATTGCACACTCAAACTCATTGTTACTAAGCCATTATACTAGCAAACACTGAGTGAACTTAGTGGCATCCTAAACGTGGCTATTGGACTTCTGTATAGTCCCACTAGTGCGAATCTATTTGCAGCACCACTGCATTGCACACTCAAGCTCATTGTTACTAAGCCATAATACTAGCAAACACTGAGTAAACTTACTGGCATCCTAAAAGTGGCTGTTGGACATCCATTAGTGTCCCACTAGTAGAGTTGAGCGCGGTTCGTGGTTCGTGGTTCTCCAGTTCGCGGCTCGAGTGATTTTGGGGCATGTTCTAGATCGAACTAGAACTCGAGCTTTTTGCAAAAGCTCGATAGTTCTAGAAACGTTCGAGAACGGTTCTAGCAGCAAAAAAACAGCTAAATCCTAGCTTGGTTTCTGCTGTAATAGTGTAAGTCACTCTGTGAATCAAACTATTATCACATTTCAGTGTATAGTGTGCGTGAACAGCGCCTTCAGATCACTGCTGTTTCTATAATGGCGATCGCCATTTTTTTTTTTTTTTTCTTGTCTTCCTTCCCTAAGCGCGCGCGTCTTGTGGGGCGGGCCAGCATGTCAGCCAATCACAGACACACACACACCTAAGTGGACTTTGAGCCAGAGAAGCAACGGCATGTGTGATAGGATCTGCATGTCACATGTCCCTGCATTATAAAACCGGACATTTTCTTCACGAACGCCATTATCTGCCTTCTGCGTCTTTGGTGTCAGACATCAGTGTCGCAGCTTCGTCCTCCTGAGTCCTATAGCCGATACAGCTGTATGCGCTGCATACACAGCGTTAGACAGCTTAGGGAGAGCACATTCTAGCAGTCCTTTTAAGGGCTCAAAGCGGCAGGGTCAGAGAGCCATAAGTGACAGGTCCTGCAAACAGCAACAGCGTCTGTGTAGCCCAGGTCAGGGATTTCCTCCCTGCATTTCACCATTAGGAGGGAATAGAAAGGCAGGCTTCCATTCCTCTACCCAGAGCACCACAATCCTGCCACTGTACCCTCTTGTCCTCTGCACACTCCAACTCATTCTAAGTAAGCCATTATACTAGCAAACACTCAGTGTACCTAGTGGCATCCTAAACGTGGCTATTGGACTTTGCTATAGTCCCACTAGTGCAAAGACATTAGCAGAGCACATCTGCCTGCATTGCACACTCCAAGTTTTTTAAACTAAGCAATTTTACTAGCAAACACTCAGTGTACCTAGTGGCATCCTATACGTGGCTATTGGACTTTGCTATAGTCCCACTAGTGCAAAGACATTTGCAGAGCACGTCTGCCTGCATTGCACACTACAACTTTTTTAAACTAAGCAATTTTACTAGCAAACACTCAGTGTACCTAGTGGCATCCTATACGTGGCTATTGGACTTTGCTATAGTCCCACTAGTGCAAAGACATTTGCAGAGCACGTCTGCCTGCATTGCACACTACAACTTTTTTAAACTAAGCAATTTTACTAGCAAACACTCAGTGTACCTAGTGGCATCCTATACGTGGCTATTGGACTTTGCTATAGTCCCACTAGTGCCAAGACATTTGCAGAGCGCATCTGCCTGCGTTGCACACTCCAACTAATTATAACGAAGCCATTATACTAGCAAACACTCAGTGTACCTAGTGACATCCTATACGTGGCTATTGGACTTTGCTATAGTCCCACTAGTGCAAAGACATTAGCAGAGCACATCTGCCTGCATTGCACACTCCAAGTTTTTTAAACTAAGCAATTTTACTAGCAAACACTCAGTGTACCTAGTGGCATCCTATACGTGGCTATTGGACTTTGCTATAGTCCCACTAGTGCAAAGACATTTGCAGAGCACGTCTGCCTGCATTGCACACTACAACTTTTTTAAACTAAGCAATTTTACTAGCAAACACTCAGTGTACCTAGTGGCATCCTATACGTGGCTATTGGACTTTGCTATAGTCCCACTAGTGCAAAGACATTTGCAGAGCACGTCTGCCTGCATTGCACACTACAACTTTTTTAAACTAATCAATTTTACTAGCAAACACTCAGTGTACCTAGTGGCATCCTAAACGTGGCTATTGGACTTTGCTATAGTCCCACTAGTGCAAAGACATTAGCAGAGCACATCTGCCTGCATTGCACACTCCAAGTTTTTTAAACTAAGCAATTTTACTAGCAAACACTCAGTGTACCTAGTGGCATCCTATACGTGGCTATTGGACTTTGCTATAGTCCCACTAGTGCAAAGACATTTGCAGAGCACGTCTGCCTGCATTGCACACTACAACTTTTTTAAACTAAGCAATTTTACTAGCAAACACTCAGTGTACCTAGTGGCATCCTATACGTGGCTATTGGACTTTGCTATAGTCCCACTAGTGCAAAGACATTTGCAGAGCACGTCTGCCTGCATTGCACACTACAACTTTTTTAAACTAAGCAATTTTACTAGCAAACACTCAGTGTACCTAGTGGCATCCTATACGTGGCTATTGGACTTTGCTATAGTCCCACTAGTGCCAAGACATTTGCAGAGCGCATCTGCCTGCGTTGCACACTCCAACTAATTATAACGAAGCCATTATACTAGCAAACACTCAGTGTACCTAGTGACATCCTATACGTGGCTATTGGACTTTGCTATAGTCCCACTAGTGCAAAGACATTAGCAGAGCACATCTGCCTGCATTGCACACTCCAAGTTTTTTAAACTAAGCAATTTTACTAGCAAACACTCAGTGTACCTAGTGGCATCCTATACGTGGCTATTGGACTTTGCTATAGTCCCACTAGTGCAAAGACATTTGCAGAGCACGTCTGCCTGCATTGCACACTACAACTTTTTTAAACTAAGCAATTTTACTAGCAAACACTCAGTGTACCTAGTGGCATCCTATACGTGGCTATTGGACTTTGCTATAGTCCCACTAGTGCAAAGACATTTGCAGAGCACGTCTGCCTGCATTGCACACTACAACTTTTTTAAACTAATCAATTTTACTAGCAAACACTCAGTGTACCTAGTGGCATCCTAAACGTGGCTATTGGACTTTGCTATAGTCCCACTAGTGCAAAGACATTAGCAGAGCACATCTGCCTGCATTGCACACTCCAAGTTTTTTAAACTAAGCAATTTTACTAGCAAACACTCAGTGTACCTAGTGGCATCCTATACGTGGCTATTGGACTTTGCTATAGTCCCACTAGTGCAAAGACATTTGCAGAGCACGTCTGCCTGCATTGCACACTACAACTTTTTTAAACTAAGCAATTTTACTAGCAAACACTCAGTGTACCTAGTGGCATCCTATACGTGGCTATTGGACTTTGCTATAGTCCCACTAGTGCAAAGACATTTGCAGAGCACGTCTGCCTGCATTGCACACTACAACTTTTTTAAACTAAGCAATTTTACTAGCAAACACTCAGTGTACCTAGTGGCATCCTATACGTGGCTATTGGACTTTGCTATAGTCCCACTAGTGCCAAGACATTTGCAGAGCGCATCTGCCTGCGTTGCACACTCCAACTAATTATAACGAAGCCATTATACTAGCAAACACTCAGTGTACCTAGTGGCATCCTATACGTGGCTATTGGACTTTTGTCAATTCACAGTATTGGAACGTTATTTGCAGGACATCTGCCTGCATTGCACACTCAAACTTTTTTAAACTCAGCCATTATACTAGCAAACACTCACTGTACCTAGTTGTATCCTAAACGTGGCTATTGTACTTTTGTCAATTCACAGTATTGGAACGTTATTTGCAGGACATCTGCCTGCCTTGTACACTCAAACTTTTTTAAACTCAGCCATTATACTAGCAAACACTCACTGTACCTAGTTGTATCCTAAACGTGGCTATTGTACTTTTGTCAATTCACAGTATTGGAACGTTATTTGCAGGACATCTGCCTGCATTGCACACTCAAACTTTTTTAAACTCAGCCATTATACTAGCAAACACTCACTGTACCTGGTTGTATCCTAAACGTGGCTATTGTACTTTTGTCAATTCACAGTATTGGAACGTTATTTGCAGGACATCTGCCTGCCTTGCACACTCAAACTTTTTTAAACTCAGCCATTATACTAGCAAACACTCACTGTACCTAGTTGTATCCTAAACGTGGCTATTGTACTTTTGTCAATTCACAGTATTGGAACGTTATTTGCAGGACGTCTGCCTGCATTGCACACTCAAACTTTTTTAAACTCAGCCATTATACTAGCAAACACTCACTGTACCTAGTTGTATCCTAAACGTGGCTATTGTACTTTTGTCAATTCACAGTATTGGAACGTTATTTGCAGCACGTCTGCCTGCATTGCACACTCAAACTTTTTTAAACTCAGCCATTATACTAGCAAACACTCACTGTACCTAGTTGTATCCTAAACGTGGCTATTGTACTTTTGTCAATTCACAGTATTGGAACGTTATTTGCAGGACGTCTGCCTGCATTGCACACTCAAACCTTTTTAAACTCAGCCATTATACTAGCAAACACTCACTGTACCTAGTTGTTCCTAAACGTGGCTATTGTACTTTTGTCAATTCACAGTATTGGAACGTTATTTGCAGGACGTCTGCCTGCATTGCACACTCAAACTTTTTTAAACTCAGCCATTATACTAGCAAACACTCACTGTACCTAGTTGTATCCTAAACGTGGCTATTGTACTTTTGTCAATTCACAGTATTGGAACGTTATTAGCAGCACGTCTGCCTGCATTGCACACTCAAACTTTTTTAAACTCAGCCATTATACTAGCAAACACTCACTGTACCTAGTTGTATCCTAAACGTGGCTATTGTACTTTTGTCAATTCACAGTATTGGAACGTTATTTGCAGGACATCTGCCTGCCTTGCACACTCAAACTTTTTTAAACTCAGCCATTATACTAGCAAACACTCACTGTACCTAGTTGTATCCTAAACGTGGCTATTGTACTTTTGTCAATTCACAGTATTGGAACGTTATTTGCAGCACGTCTGCCTGCATTGCACACTCAAACTTTTTTAAACTCAGCCATTATACTAGCAAACACTCACTGTACCTAGTTGTATCCTAAACGTGGCTATTGTACTTTTGTCAATTCACAGTATTGGAACGTTATTTGCAGCACGTCTGCCTGCATTGCACACTCAAACTTTTTTAAACTCAGCCATTATACTAGCAAACACTCACTGTACCTAGTTGTATCCTAAACGTGGCTATTGTACTTTTGTCAATTCACAGTATTGGAACGTTATTTGCAGGACATCTGCCTGCCTTGCACACTCAAACTTTTTTAAACTCAGCCATTATACTAGCAAACACTCACTGTACCTAGTTGTATCCTAAACGTGGCTATTGTACTTTTGTCAATTCACAGTATTGGAACGTTATTTGCAGGACATCTGCCTGCATTGCACACTCAAACTTTTTTAAACTCAGCCATTATACTAGCAAACACTCACTGTACCTAGTTGTATCCTAAACGTGGCTATTGTACTTTTGTCAATTCACACTACTGCAAATCTATGTGCAGCACCTCTGCATGACAACCTCGTGCTCTGTTTTTAATAAGCTATAATGATAGCACAAAATACTGCCATTTTGTGGCATCATAGAACTGGCTGTTGTATTCCATTAGTGCCCCACTGGTGACAAGCTATTTCTAGCACCTCTACATCACACCCTCATGCACATTTTGCTACGCTAATGTTATAGCAAACTCATGGAATTCATTGCTGCATTTCATAATTCGGAGGGATAGAAAGTCAGGCTTCCTTTAGCTTTTCCTTCTGTTCATAGACAGCATCTCCAAGACAAATTTCCCCTCCACGTCTAAGTGTGGAGAGGCAGCTAGTGCGCATGCGTGTGCCGATGTACCCCAGCTGCAGCATAATTACAGTGTTTCGCCTAGTGAGTATGCTCAGCCTGACTGTGCCATTCCTGACGCTAAGTTTTCATTTCGGGATACAGCGCATGCTCCCACACTAAGTGTGAAAAGCCTCTTTGCACAGGTGCTTGCATTCCGTGCCGGGTATAAGTCCTGTTTTGGGCATAGACACCATGCTAAAGCTGATAGTCTTTTTTCAGAGACTGTATTTCATGCTACTGAGCATGCTCAGGCACTTCCTGCATCAGAGACTAGGTCCGGTAATGAACTCTTTGGCCCTGGCCTTGATGTGGGGGTCCCATATAGACCACAGGGCATCAGGTGTCCTCCCAAATGGCTTGCAGAGGCCCACACCTATGACTTGTCACCGCATTATTGATGCTCAGACGATGACTGGTGAGGTGTTTGGGTCATGGCAGCCATGAGGTCATCATTGAAGTTGCGTTTCCAAATAGGACGCTAGTTATGCCACTCATGACGTGTCACTCTACTTTTGTCTCCAGGAGGTGCATTGTGGTTCACCCTGGTTTGGGGCGGACCCAGGTTATAAAAGGGGCTGGAGCCAACAAGGAGGTGCGCAGTCTTCTATTATGCTCCGAAAGAGCACACCTCCATGTGTTGAACCCATTGCGGCTTTAGGCCAGAGGTAGGCAGGGATCGGGTGGTGGATGCAGGCCACCACCACAGTTGGTAACGCAGAACGGTTAAGACCAGCTCCTGTCCTAACAGTCCTGCTTGTGCAGCCCAGTGGCATTAACAGGCCTGCTGCTGCTGATGCGCCTGCTGTCCACAGGTGTGGCCCCTACGCACACGGTCAGCGTACTCAATGGCCCCTGTGTTGTTAACAGGGAGTTCCTGGGCTGGGTGGGCATGTGGACCCTGTGACGCTAACAGGGCTCACAGTCTCCAGATCCGAATGGCGTCTAACTCGGTTCAGGCTACTATTAGTTTCATAGCCACACAGCTCTGTATCCTCCACCAAACCTTCAAGTTGCCAACCTCTCCTTTTCCAACTGGGAGCACGGTGGACACTGACTGCTGATGGGGATATATACCTTTCTCTTTCTTTTCTTATTAATTTTCGTTATATAGCGGTCACAGATTATATACCACTTTATCCAAATCTGCCAGTCCCACTGTAACAGATGTTGTTTCTTCAGCAAATGTTACAGTTGCTTAACCACCAAATCCACGGACCAAAACTTTTTTCCCCTTTCCAACACACCTGTTCCCCTTTCCAACAGCATCTGTCCTTTTTCAACTCATTTTGGGATATGACCAAAAGTGCAACTGTGCAGGGACACCGTACTCAACGCCATCTCAGCACAGCAGCCATCCCTCGGTCCCTCCGATGTGGACAAGTAAAAGACCATTTCCTCCTATCCATGACAAAGCGTTGAGATTCACTCTGTGCAGCACTGGTGTTTAGTGGACAAGTAGATCTAAGATTGCGTACCACATTCTGCAGATACTCCTGTATACGTGCGTCTATTTCTATGGCAGGAATTAGTTCGCCAAATTTTGTCTTGTACCGGGGATCTAACAGTGTGGCAACCCAGTATTCAGGATTAGTTCAAATTCATACAATCCGAGGGTCATGTAGGTAGTGCAGCAAGAAGGCGCTCATGTGTCTTGTGCATCCAGGAGGACCAAGTCCTTGGTGTGTTGGTGGCAGAGAGGTGAGAATCGTGCATCCTTCCTCTGCCCTCTCCCCCCAACCTCGCACAACCGAAATGTGAGCAAGCTCTCACTCATCTGCTGAGTCTTCCATGCCCATCGCCAGTTCGTCCTCCATTTCTTCATGGGCTCCTGCACTTTCATCAACACTTTTTGCTGATACTATGCGCCCTTGTTAATCCCTCTCCCTCACCATGACTGCCGCATAGGTGCCGCTGACCATCTGGACCTCGTAGATCTTGTTATCCCTTCCGCATATGACTCCTCCTGTACTTCCTCCCCTTCCTCTTGTCCCAACACCTGACTCCGAATAATAATTACAGTGTGCTCCATCATGTAGATGACCAGAATTGTCACGCTGAGAATGACATTGCCAGTGCTAAACATCTTCGTCGACATTTCAAAACTGTGTAGCAGGGTGCATAGGTCCTTGATCTGACACCACTCCAGCAGCGTGATCTGCACCACCTCTGGATCAAGTTATCCCAGGCTATATGTCTTACCGTATTTCAGCAGGGCTCTGCGGTGCTGCCACACACGCTGCAACATGTGCAGATTCCAATTCCTGCGTGTCGAAACATCGCATTTACGGCGTTTAACTGCCAGACCCTAAGACTTCCGGAGTGATGAAAGTTGTTGAGCTGCTGTGTGCGCACGATGGAAGTGAGCACATAGCGAGCGTGCCCACTGCACAAGGCCATGTAGGCCGTGATGGTGTTTTAAAAATTGCTGGCGAATTCGGTTCAACACATGAGCCCTAAAAGGCACGTGTGTCACATTGCCCTGAGGATGGCCCGCAGCCAGGTTTGCATCATTGCCGCACACGGCTGTTAAGTCACTAACGGAGTCCGCTCCGTCAATTTGTACTCCGGTCGCCAGGTGACAACGTGTTCCTTTCATGAATAGTGCTGATGATGGGAGAGTAGTCGATGCCAGCGGCGCAGGTGGACGCAGGTTATGCTCACCCACTGGGCTGCATTACCTTGACAGATGCAGAATCTCTGGCTGAATGTAGCTGGTGGGTATCTCACAGATGAAATACCATCATTCAGCTACAACCAATGGGAAGACACCACACCCTTTTTTATGCCCATCCTGTCTGCAGACCACTGCCAGACATAGCTATGAACCTCTGGTTAATTTTACCCCCAGTTCAGTTTTATGATTTTGTGTGCTTGTTACCTGACTACTTTTCCTGCTTGCTGTTTATGTACCTTGTTGGCCAATACGCATTTCACCTCTGCTTGTTTTCTGATTCTTTCCTGGCCGTCCCATTCTGTTCCTGTTCCTCAATTAATGTTTTGACCCTGCCTGACTACTATTCTCTGTAATAGCGGTGTGACTCACATTTCCCATACATTTCAAAGTAAAACTTTGACCGCCTGATGGCATTGAGCTCTGCTGCCAGCATAGTAAGGAGGTGTGTGGTAGTCCTTGTGCGCAGTTGCAAGGAAGGGTGGCCTGACCACACAGGGTTTGCGCCAAGGTAGAGGACCCACACGAGGTTGAAGAGGCAGAAGCAGTGTATTAACTTCTACATACAGAACAAGGATTGAAACAACTCGTGGGGACGGCAAGACTTGTACAGCAGACCCTTCTCCATCTCTCACCATAGTTTGCCAGTGCCCAGTCAGTGACATGTAATGACCCTGTCTATGCTTACTGGTCCAAGTATCTGTGTTGAAATGCACCCTGTCGCACACAGATTTTCTCAAGGAAGTGGTGATGTTGTGTGCGACATGCTGGTGTAGCGCGGGCATGCTTTTCTTGGAGAAGCAGTGGTGATTGGGCATCTGGTACTGGGGCACAGCGACAGACATAAGGTCTGTAAAATCCTGTGTGTCCACTACGCGTAAAGGCAGCATTTCGGTAGCCAACAGCTTACAGAGGGATAGAGTCAACCACTTAGCTTTGTCATGGGTCGCAGTAAGTGGCCTTTTATTTGACCACATCTGAGGGACAGAGATCTGGCTGCTGTCTGTAGACGGTGTTGAGTAGGGTGTCCCTGGAAAAATGCAGGTTTGTGAGAAAAGTGCAGGCGGAGACATGATGTTGCCTTCATCTTGCCTTCAGATCTGTTCATCTTGTATCATTTTTAAAAAACACAGCAAGCAAGGGTTACTCCAAGCGGAGTCTACCTTTTTTCCCCAAATTGGGCACACAGACACCCCATCAGTGGCAGGACTTGTGCCCTAGTTGCAAACAGGATGTTTTGATTTGCATCAAGCACATTCCAAATCCACAAGCATTTACTCTCCCCAGGATGACACAGGGGTAGTAAATTCCTTCTGGATCCATGACTTGTTCATTTTGATGAACGTCAGTCTGTCCACATTGTCACTGGACAGACGCGTGCGCTTATCTGTCAGCACACACCCAGCAGCACTGAAGACACGTTCAGAGACAACGCTGGCAGCTGGACACGACAAAATCTTCAAGGCGTAACTAAAGAGCTCTTGACATTTTTCTAGATTTGAAGCACAAAAGGAGCAAGGCTCCATTTGCAAAGTCATTGCATCGATGTTCATTTGGAGATACTCCTGTATCATCCTCTCCATCCGTTGACTATGTGACACACTTGATGTCTCTGGTGGCCTTGCAAAGGAGGGTCTAAAAAAATTATGAAAAGATTCCATAAAATTGCTGTTACCAGCACCAGATACGGTCCTACTGGTACGGGTAGACTGTTGAAGATGACAAGGCCGTCCCATGTTTGTCAAGTTACAACTGGGAGAATCACTCCCTTCACCTGCACGGTTGTTTGGTGGAAAAGCCGAGCTAAGATCGAGTAACAGCTTCTGCTGATACTCCTGCATACGTGCGTCCCTTTCTATGGGTGGAATTATGTCACAAAATTTGGACTTGTCCCGGGGATCTAATAGTGTGGCAAGCCAGTAGTCATCATCACTTCTAATTTTGACAATACGAGGGTCATGTTGGAGGTAGTGCAACAAGAAGGCACTCATGTGTCTTGCGCAGCCATGCGGACCAAGTCCACGCTGTGTTTGTGGCATAGAGGTGCTAACCGTTCTTTCTTCCTCTGTCATCTCCCCCCAACCTCTTTCAACTTAAATTTGACCAAGGTCCCCCTCATCAGCTGAGTCTTCCATGTCCATGGACAGTTCGTCCTCCATATCTTCATGTCCTCCTGCACCTTCCTCAACATCTCGCCTGCTACCATGCGCCCTTGTTGATCCCTGTCCCCCATGGTCCCATGCCTGCCGCGTTGGTGATGATGAACGTCTGGACCTTGGTGATGTTGTTGTGTCTTGCGCATATGAATCCTCCTGTAGTTCCTCCCCTTCCTGTTGTCCCACCCCCTGACTCCGAATAGTGTTTAGCGTGTGCTCCAGCATGTAAATGACTGTAATCGTCATGCTGATAATGGCATTGTCAGCGCTAAACATATTCGTCGCCATGTCGAAACTGTGCAGAAGGGTGCATAGGTCCGTGATCTGAGATCACTCCATCAGGGTGATCTGCCCCACCTCTGCATCTCGTTGGCCCAGGCTATACGTCATGACGTATTGCACCAGGGCTCTGCGGTGCTGCCACAGTCGCTGTAACATGTGGAGAGTTGAATTCCAGCGTGTCGCCACATCGCATTTCAGGCGATGAACCGGCAGGCCGAAAGACTTCTGGAGTGATGCAAGTCGCTCAGCTGCGGCGCTTGAATGGCGGAAGTGAGCACTGCAGACAGTTTCCGTGCCCTGGTCAGAAGGCCATCTAGGCCGGGATAGTGTGTTAAAAATTGCTGGACAACAAGGTTCAACACGTGAGCCATACAAGGCACGTGTGTCACCTTGCCCAGGCGAAGGGCCGCACCCAGGTTTGCAGCATTGTCGCACACGGCCTTACCAGGCTGCAGGTTGAGTGGAGACAACCATTTATTAAACTCGGACCGCAGAGCTGACCACAACTCCTCAGCTGTGTGACTCTTATTCCCAAGACATGTCAAGCTAAAGACCGCCTGATGCCGTTGCGCTCTGCTGCCAGCATAGTAATGAGGGGTGCGTGATTCCTTCTGCGCAGTGAGAACGCTGGTGGCCTGACCAGGCAGGCTTGGGGCGGAGGTGGAGGACCCAGATGAGGTGGAGGATGCAGAAGCAGTGGCGGAACTTGGACAGACAGAGGATTGACACACAAGTCGTGGGGACGGCAAGACTTGTGCAGCAGACCCTTCACCATCTATCACCATAGTTACCCAGTGCCCAGTCAGCGACATGTAACGTCCCTGTCCATGCTTACTGGTCCAAGTATCGGTGCTGAAATTCACCCGTTCACACACAGAGTTTCTCAAGGAAGCGGTGATATTGTGTGCGACATGCTGGTGTAGCGCGGGCACACCTTTCTTAGAGAAGTAGTGGCGACTAGGCATCTGGTACTGGGGCACAGCGACAGATATAAGGTCTCTAAAATCCTGTGTGTCCACTAGGCGGAAAGGCAGCATTTCTGTAGCCAACAGCTTACAGAGGGATAGAGTCAACCTCTTCGCTTTGTCATGGGTCGAAGGAAGTGGCCTTTTATTTGACCACATCTGAGGGACAGAGATCTGGCTGCTGTGTGTAGACGGTGTTGAGTAGGGTGTCCCTGGAAAAATGCAGCTTTGGGAGGAAAGTGCAGGCGGAGACATGATGTTGCCTTCATCCAAAGTTGGTGCTATCGATGTCTGAGAGAGCTGTACACACTCACTTGTTTCCCCTTCCAAACCAACTGACGACCTACCAAGCAAACTGCCTGTTGCGGTTACAGTGGTGGAAGTTGTGGGTGGAAAAACAGGTGTGACAGCTGTCCCCACAGTCCTAGAAGATGACGAGCGCGCGGATGCCCTGGAAGGGGCAGGCGGTGGATGGTTGGCTCCACTAGGCCGCATTGCAGCACGGTGAGCTTCCCACCAGGCCATATGATATTTATTCATGTGACGATTCATGGAAGAAGTTGTCAAACTGCTGAGGTTTTGACCTCTACTAAGATAACCATGGCAAATGTTACAGATCACATAATTTGGCCGATCTTTTTTTATGTCAAAAAAGGACCAGGCTAGGCAAGGCTTAGAGGCCATGCGACCTGTTGATCCACCCCGAATAATGCTCAGAGGCAGAGTGGTGGCTGAGGATGCAGTTGTAGACGTGCTACCAGTGCTCCGACTGTGTCCAGGAAGGCGCCAGGTTACTTCGACGTCGGTTGCATCCTCCTCCACCGCCTCTATTGACCTCCTCGAGTGTCTGACTGTGGGTTGACAGTAGGTGGGATCTAGAACTTCATCATCAATTGTTGTGTTTGCACTCCCCTCCCCCTCAGACCGAGTTTCTTCTTGCCCTGACCGAATATTTAAGTTGTCATCCCAATCGGGTATCTGCGTCTCATCTTCATCAGTATGTTCCTCATTGCCTATAACCACAGTTGTTGGAAAGGCAGCATTTTGGTAGCCAACAGTTTGCATTTTATGAAAGTCAACCTCCAAGCCATGTCATGCCCTTCTAAAAGCATGTATAACACAGCGAGGGGACTCCAACCACAGTCTCCCTCGTTGCCACTCACTGGGCCACACACACCCCACTTGACTGGCATCGGTTGAGCCCCCTTTTGAAAAAGAAAAAGATGCTTTGCATGAAGCACTCTCAAAAATACGCGTGCCTTTCCCGTCCCCTGGCTGACCCCGGGGAAGAAAAGTCCTCTGAGAGCCATGACTTGTTCATCTTGGTTCTTTTAGAAACACAGCGAGGGGACTCCAACCACAGTCTCCCTCGTTGCCACTCACTGGGCCACACACATTCCACTTGACTGGCATCGGTTGAGCCCCCTTTTGAAAAAGAAAAAGATGCTTTGCATGAAGCACTCTCAAAAATACGCGTGCCTTTCCCGTCCCCTGGCTGACCCCGGGGAAGAAAAGTCCTCTGAGAGCCATGACTTGTTCATCTTGGTTCTTTTAGAAACACAGCGAGGGGACTCCAACCACAGTCTCCCTCGTTGCCACTCACTGGGCCACACACACCCCACTTGACTGGCATCGGTTGAGCCCCCTTTTGAAAAAGAAAAAGATGCTTTGCATGAAGCACTCTCAAAAATACGCGTGCCTTTCCCGTCCCCTGGCTGACCCCGGGGAAGAAAAGTCCTCTGAGAGCCATGACTTGTTCATCTTGGTTCTTTTAGAAACACAGCGAGGGGACTCCAACCACAGTCTCCCTCGTTGCCACTCACTGGGCCACACACACCCCACTTGACTGGCATCGGTTGAGCCCCCTTTTGAAAAAGAAAAAGATGCTTTGCATGAAGCACTCTCAAAAATACGCGTGCCTTTCCCGTCCCCTGGCTGACCCCGGGGAAGAAAAGTCCTCTGAGAGCCATGACTTGTTCATCTTGGTTCTTTTAGAAACACAGCGAGGGGACTCCAACCACAGTCTCCCTCGTTGCCACTCACTGGGCCACACACACCCCACTTGACTGGCATCGGTTGAGCCCCCTTTTGAAAAAGAAAAAGATGCTTTGCATGAAGCACTCTCAAAAATACGCGTGCCTTTCCCGTCCCCTGGCTGACCCCGGGGAAGAAAAGTCCTCTGAGAGCCATGACTTGTTCATCTTGGTTCTTTTAGAAACACAGCGAGGGGACTCCAACCACAGTCTCCCTCGTTGCCACTCACTGGGCCACACACACCCCACTTGACTGGCATCGGTTGAGCCCCCTTTTGAAAAAGAAAAAGATGCTTTGCATGAAGCACTCTCAAAAATACGCGTGCCTTTCCCGTCCCCTGGCTGACCCCGGGGAAGAAAAGTCCTCTGAGAGCCATGACTTGTTCATCTTGGTTCTTTTAGAAACACGGCGAGGGGACTCCAACCACAGTCTCCCTCGTTGCCACTCACTGGGCCACACACACCCCACTTGACTGGCATCGGTTGAGCCCCCTTTTGAAAAAGAAAAAGATGCTTTGCATGAAGCACTCTCAAAAATACGCGTGCCTTTCCCGTCCCCTGGCTGACCCCGGGGAAGAAAAGTCCTCTGAGAGCCATGACTTGTTCATCTTGGTTCTTTTAGAAACACAGCGAGGGGACTCCAACCACAGTCTCCCTCGTTGCCACTCACTGGGCCACACACACCCCACTTGACTGGCATCGGTTGAGCCCCCTTTTGAAAAAGAAAAAGATGCTTTGCATGAAGCACTCTCAAAAATACGCGTGCCTTTCCCGTCCCCTGGCTGACCCCGGGGAAGAAAAGTCCTCTGAGAGCCATGACTTGTTCATCTTGGTTCTTTTAGAAACACGGCGAGGGGACTCCAACCACAGTCTCCCTCGTTGACACTCACTGGGCCACACACACCCCACTTGACTGGCATCGGTTGAGCCCCCTTTTGAAAAAGAAAAAGATGCTTTGCATGAAGCACTCTCAAAAATACGCGTGCCTTTCCCGTCCCCTGGCTGACCCCGGGGAAGAAAAGTCCTCTGAGAGCCATGACTTGTTCATCTTGGTTCTTTTAGAAACACAGCGAGGGGACTCCAACCACAGTCTCCCTCGTTGCCACTCACTGGGCCACACACACCCCACTTGACTGGCATCGGTTGAGCCCCCTTTTGAAAAAGAAAAAGATGCTTTGCATGAAGCACTCTCAAAAATACGCGTGCCTTTCCCGTCCCCTGGCTGACCCCGGGGAAGAAAAGTCCTCTGAGAGCCATGACTTGTTCATCTTGGTTCTTTTAGAAACACAGCGAGGGGACTCCAACCACAGTCTCCCTCGTTGCCACTCACTGGGCCACACACACCCCACTTGACTGGCATCGGTTGAGCCCCCTTTTGAAAAAGAAAAAGATGCTTTGCATGAAGCACTCTCAAAAATACGCGTGCCTTTCCCGTCCCCTGGCTGACCCCGGGGAAGAAAAGTCCTCTGAGAGCCATGACTTGTTCATCTTGGTTCTTTTAGAAACACAGCGAGGGGACTCCAACCACAGTCTCCCTCGTTGCCACTCACTGGGCCACACACACCCCACTTGACTGGCATCGGTTGAGCCCCCTTTTGAAAAAGAAAAAGATGCTTTGCATGAAGCACTCTCAAAAATACGCGTGCCTTTCCCGTCCCCTGGCTGACCCCGGGGAAGAAAAGTCCTCTGAGAGCCATGACTTGTTCATCTTGGTTCTTTTAGAAACACAGCGAGGGGACTCCAACCACAGTCTCCCTCGTTGCCACTCACTGGGCCACACACACCCCACTTGACTGGCATCGGTTGAGCCCCCTTTTGAAAAAGAAAAAGATGCTTTGCATGAAGCACTCTCAAAAATACGCGTGCCTTTCCCGTCCCCTGGCTGACCCCGGGGAAGAAAAGTCCTCTGAGAGCCATGACTTGTTCATCTTGGTTCTTTTAGAAACACAGCGAGGGGACTCCAACCACAGTCTCCCTCGTTGCCACTCACTGGGCCACACACACCCCACTTGACTGGCATCGGTTGAGCCCCCTTTTGAAAAAGAAAAAGATGCTTTGCATGAAGCACTCTCAAAAATACGCGTGCCTTTCCCGTCCCCTGGCTGACCCCGGGGAAGAAAAGTCCTCTGAGAGCCATGACTTGTTCATCTTGGTTCTTTTAGAAACACAGCGAGGGGACTCCAACCACAGTCTCCCTCGTTGCCACTCACTGGGCCACACACACCCCACTTGACTGGCATCGGTTGAGCCCCCTTTTGAAAAAGAAAAAGATGCTTTGCATGAAGCACTCTCAAAAATACGCGTGCCTTTCCCGTCCCCTGGCTGACCCCGGGGAAGAAAAGTCCTCTGAGAGCCATGACTTGTTCATCTTGGTTCTTTTAGAAACACAGCGAGGGGACTCCAACCACAGTCTCCCTCGTTGCCACTCACTGGGCCACACACACCCCACTTGACTGGCATCGGTTGAGCCCCCTTTTGAAAAAGAAAAAGATGCTTTGCATGAAGCACTCTCAAAAATACGCGTGCCTTTCCCGTCCCCTGGCTGACCCCGGGGAAGAAAAGTCCTCTGAGAGCCATGACTTGTTCATCTTGGTTCTTTTAGAAACACAGCGAGGGGACTCCAACCACAGTCTCCCTCGTTGCCACTCACTGGGCCACACACACCCCACTTGACTGGCATCGGTTGAGCCCCCTTTTGAAAAAGAAAAAGATGCTTTGCATGAAGCACTCTCAAAAATACGCGTGCCTTTCCCGTCCCCTGGCTGACCCCGGGGAAGAAAAGTCCTCTGAGAGCCATGACTTGTTCATCTTGGTTCTTTTAGAAACACAGCGAGGGGACTCCAACCACAGTCTCCCTCGTTGCCACTCACTGGGCCACACACACCCCACTTGACTGGCATCGGTTGAGCCCCCTTTTGAAAAAGAAAAAGATGCTTTGCATGAAGCACTCTCAAAAATACGCGTGCCTTTCCCGTCCCCTGGCTGACCCCGGGGAAGAAAAGTCCTCTGAGAGCCATGACTTGTTCATCTTGGTTCTTTTAGAAACACAGCGAGGGGACTCCAACCACAGTCTCCCTCGTTGCCACTCACTGGGCCACACACACCCCACTTGACTGGCATCGGTTGAGCCCCCTTTTGAAAAAGAAAAAGATGCTTTGCATGAAGCACTCTCAAAAATACGCGTGCCTTTCCCGTCCCCTGGCTGACCCCGGGGAAGAAAAGTCCTCTGAGAGCCATGACTTGTTCATCTTGGTTCTTTTAGAAACACAGCGAGGGGACTCCAACCACAGTCTCCCTCGTTGCCACTCACTGGGCCACACACACCCCACTTGACTGGCATCGGTTGAGCCCCCTTTTGAAAAAGAAAAAGATGCTTTGCATGAAGCACTCTCAAAAATACGCGTGCCTTTCCCGTCCCCTGGCTGACCCCGGGGAAGAAAAGTCCTCTGAGAGCCATGACTTGTTCATCTTGGTTCTTTTAGAAACACAGCGAGGGGACTCCAACCACAGTCTCCCTCGTTGCCACTCACTGGGCCACACACACCCCACTTGACTGGCATCGGTTGAGCCCCCTTTTGAAAAAGAAAAAGATGCTTTGCATGAAGCACTCTCAAAAATACGCGTGCCTTTCCCGTCCCCTGGCTGACCCCGGGGAAGAAAAGTCCTCTGAGAGCCATGACTTGTTCATCTTGGTTCTTTTAGAAACACAGCGAGGGGACTCCAACCACAGTCTCCCTCGTTGCCACTCACTGGGCCACACACACCCCACTTGACTGGCATCGGTTGAGCCCCCTTTTGAAAAAGAAAAAGATGCTTTGCATGAAGCACTCTCAAAAATACGCGTGCCTTTCCCGTCCCCTGGCTGACCCCGGGGAAGAAAAGTCCTCTGAGAGCCATGACTTGTTCATCTTGGTTCTTTTAGAAACACAGCGAGGGGACTCCAACCACAGTCTCCCTCGTTGCCACTCACTGGGCCACACACACCCCACTTGACTGGCATCGGTTGAGCCCCCTTTGAAAAAGAAAAAGATGCTTTGCATGAAGCACTCTCAAAAATACGCGTGCCTTTCCCGTCCCCTGGCTGACCCCGGGGAAGAAAAGTCCTCTGAGAGCCATGACTTGTTCATCTTGGTTCTTTTAGAAACACAGCGAGGGGACTCCAACCACAGTCTCCCTCGTTGCCACTCACTGGGCCACACACACCCCACTTGACTGGCATCGGTTGAGCCCCCTTTTGAAAAAGAAAAAGATGCTTTGCATGAAGCACTCTCAAAAATACGCGTGCCTTTCCCGTCCCCTGGCTGACCCCGGGGAAGAAAAGTCCTCTGAGAGCCATGACTTGTTCATCTTGGTTCTTTTAGAAACACAGCGAGGGGACTCCAACCACAGTCTCCCTCGTTGCCACTCACTGGGCCACACACACCCACACACCCCACTTGACTGGCATCGGTGAGCCCCCTTTTGAAAAAGAAAAAGATGCTTTGCATGAAGCACTCTCAAAAAATACGCGTGCCTTTCCCGTCCCCTGGCTGACCCCGGGGAAGAAAAGTCCTCTGAGAGCCATGACTTGTTCATCTTGGTTCTTTTAGAAACACAGCGAGGGGACTCCAACCACAGTCTCCCTCGTTGCCACTCACTGGGCCACACACACCCCACTTGACTGGCATCGGTTGAGCCCCCTTTTGAAAAAGAAAAAGATGCTTTGCATGAAGCACTCTCAAAAATACGCGTGCCTTTCCCGTCCCCTGGCTGACCCCGGGGAAGAAAAGTCCTCTGAGAGCCATGACTTGTTCATCTTGGTTCTTTTAGAAACACAGCGAGGGGACTCCAACCACAGTCTCCCTCGTTGCCACTCACTGGGCCACACACACCCCACTTGACTGGCATCGGTTGAGCCCCCTTTTGAAAAAGAAAAAGATGCTTTGCATGAAGCACTCTCAAAAATACGCGTGCCTTTCCCGTCCCCTGGCTGACCCCGGGGAAGAAAAGTCCTCTGAGAGCCATGACTTGTTCATCTTGGTTCTTTTAGAAACACAGCGAGGGGACTCCAACCACAGTCTCCCTCGTTGCCACTCACTGGGCCACACACACCCCACTTGACTGGCATCGGTTGAGCCCCCTTTTGAAAAAGAAAAAGATGCTTTGCATGAAGCACTCTCAAAAATACGCGTGCCTTTCCCGTCCCCTGGCTGACCCCGGGGAAGAAAAGTCCTCTGAGAGCCATGACTTGTTCATCTTGGTTCTTTTAGAAACACAGCGAGGGGACTCCAACCACAGTCTCCCTCGTTGCCACTCACTGGGCCACACACACCCCACTTGACTGGCATCGGTTGAGCCCCCTTTTGAAAAAGAAAAAGATGCTTTGCATGAAGCACTCTCAAAAATACGCGTGCCTTTCCCGTCCCCTGGCTGACCCCGGGGAAGAAAAGTCCTCTGAGAGCCATGACTTGTTCATCTTGGTTCTTTTAGAAACACAGCGAGGGGACTCCAACCACAGTCTCCCTCGTTGCCACTCACTGGGCCACACACACCCCACTTGACTGGCATCGGTTGAGCCCCCTTTTGAAAAAGAAAAAGATGCTTTGCATGAAGCACTCTCAAAAATACGCGTGCCTTTCCCGTCCCCTGGCTGACCCCGGGAAGAAAAGTCCTCTGAGAGCCATGACTTGTTCATCTTGGTTCTTTTAGAAACACAGCGAGGGGACTCCAACCACAGTCTCCCTCGTTGCCACTCACTGGGCCACACACACCCCACTTGACTGGCATCGGTTGAGCCCCCTTTTGAAAAGAAAAAGATGCTTTGCATGAAGCACTCTCAAAAATACGCGTGCCTTTCCCGTCCCCTGGCTGACCCCGGGGAAGAAAAGTCCTCTGAGAGCCATGACTTGTTCATCTTGGTTCTTTTAGAAACACAGCGAGGGGACTCCAACCACAGTCTCCCTCGTTGCCACTCACTGGGCCACACACACCCCACTTGACTGGCATCGGTTGAGCCCCCTTTTGAAAAAGAAAAAGATGCTTTGCATGAAGCACTCTCAAAAATACGCGTGCCTTTCCCGTCCCCTGGCTGACCCCGGGAAGAAAAGTCCTCTGAGAGCCATGACTTGTTCATCTTGGTTCTTTTAGAAACACAGCGAGGGGACTCCAACCACAGTCTCCCTCGTTGCCACTCACTGGGCCACACACACCCCACTTGACTGGCATCGGTTGAGCCCCCTTTTGAAAAAGAAAAAGATGCTTTGCATGAAGCACTCTCAAAAATACGCGTGCCTTTCCCGTCCCCTGGCTGACCCCGGGGAAGAAAAGTCCTCTGAGAGCCATGACTTGTTCATCTTGGTTCTTTTAGAAACACAGCGAGGGGACTCCAACCACAGTCTCCCTCGTTGCCACTCACTGGGCCACACACACCCCACTTGACTGGCATCGGTTGAGCCCCCTTTTGAAAAAGAAAAAGATGCTTTGCATGAAGCACTCTCAAAAATACGCGTGCCTTTCCCGTCCCCTGGCTGACCCCGGGGAAGAAAAGTCCTCTGAGAGCCATGACTTGTTCATCTTGGTTCTTTTAGAAACACAGCGAGGGGACTCCAACCACAGTCTCCCTCGTTGCCACTCACTGGGCCACACACACCCCACTTGACTGGCATCGGTTGAGCCCCCTTTTGAAAAAGAAAAAGATGCTTTGCATGAAGCACTCTCAAAAATACGCGTGCCTTTCCCGTCCCCTGGCTGACCCCGGGGAAGAAAAGTCCTCTGAGAGCCATGACTTGTTCATCTTGGTTCTTTTAGAAACACAGCGAGGGACTCCAACCACAGTCTCCCTCGTTGCCACTCACTGGGCCACACACACCCCACTTGACTGGCATCGGTTGAGCCCCCTTTTGAAAAAGAAAAAGATGCTTTGCATGAAGCACTCTCAAAAATACGCGTGCCTTTCCCGTCCCCTGGCTGACCCCGGGAAGAAAAGTCCTCTGAGAGCCATGACTTGTTCATCTTGGTTCTTTTAGAAACACAGCGAGGGACTCCAACCACAGTCTCCCTCGTTGCCACTCACTGGGCCACACACAACCCCACTTGACTGGCATCGGTTGAGCCCCCTTTGAAAAAGAAAAAGATGCTTTGCATGAAGCACTCTCAAAAATACGCGTGCCTTTCCCGTCCCCTGGCTGACCCCGGGGAAGAAAAGTCCTCTGAGAGCCATGACTTGTTCATCTTGGTTCTTTTAGAAACACAGCGAGGGGACTCCAACCACAGTCTCCCTCGTTGCCACTCACTGGGCCACACACACCCCACTTGACTGGCATCGGTTGAGCCCCCTTTTGAAAAAGAAAAAGATGCTTTGCATGAAGCACTCTCAAAAATACGCGTGCCTTTCCCGTCCCCTGGCTGACCCCGGGGAAGAAAAGTCCTCTGAGAGCCATGACTTGTTCATCTTGGTTCTTTTAGAAACACAGCGAGGGGACTCCAACCACAGTCTCCCTCGTTGCCACTCACTGGGCCACACACACCCCACTTGACTGGCATCGGTTGAGCCCCCTTTTGAAAAAGAAAAAGATGCTTTGCATGAAGCACTCTCAAAAATACGCGTGCCTTTCCCGTCCCCTGGCTGACCCCGGGGAAGAAAAGTCCTCTGAGAGCCATGACTTGTTCATCTTGGTTCTTTTAGAAACACAGCGAGGGGACTCCAACCACAGTCTCCCTCGTTGCCACTCACTGGGCCACACACACCCCACTTGACTGGCATCGTTGAGCCCCCTTTTGAAAAAGAAAAAGATGCTTTGCATGAAGCACTCTCAAAAATACGCGTGCCTTTCCCGTCCCCTGGCTGACCCCGGGGAAGAAAAGTCTCTGAGAGCCATGACTTGTTCATCTTGGTTCTTTTAGAAACACAGCGAGGGGACTCCAACCACAGTCTCCCTCGTTGCCACTCACTGGGCCACACACACCCCACTTGACTGCATCGGTTGAGCCCCCTTTTGAAAAAGAAAAAGATGCTTTGCATGAAGCACTCTCAAAAATACGCGTGCCTTTCCCGTCCCCTGGCTGACCCCGGGGAAGAAAAGTCCTCTGAGAGCCATGACTTGTTCATCTTGGTTCTTTTAGAAACACAGCGAGGGGACTCCAACCACAGTCTCCCTCGTTGCCACTCACTGGGCCACACACACCCCACTTGACTGGCATCGGTTGAGCCCCCTTTTGAAAAAGAAAAAGATGCTTTGCATGAAGCACTCTCAAAAATACGCGTGTCTTTCCCGTCCCCTGGCTGACCCCGGGGAAGAAAAGTCCTCTGAGAGCCATGACTTGTTCATCTTGGTTCTTTTAGAAACACAGCGAGGGGACTCCAACCACAGTCTCCCTCGTTGCCACTCACTGGGCCACACACACCCCACTTGACTGGCATCGGTTGAGCCCCCTTTTGAAAAAGAAAAAGATGCTTTGCATGAAGCACTCTCAAAAATACGCGTGCCTTTCCCGTCCCCTGGCTGACCCCGGGAAGAAAAGTCCTCTGAGAGCCATGACTTGTTCATCTTGGTTCTTTTAGAAACACAGCGAGGGGACTCCAACCACAGTCTCCCTCGTTGCCACTCACTGGGCCACACACACCCCACTTGACTGGCATCGGTTGAGCCCCCTTTTGAAAAAGAAAAAGATGCTTTGCATGAAGCACTCTCAAAAATACGCGTGCCTTTCCCGTCCCCTGGCTGACCCCGGGGAAGAAAAGTCCTCTGAGAGCCATGACTTGTTCATCTTGGTTCTTTTAGAAACACAGCGAGGGGACTCCAACCACAGTCTCCCTCGTTGCCACTCACTGGGCCACACACACCCCACTTGACTGGCATCGGTTGAGCCCCCTTTTTGAAAAAGAAAAAGATGCTTTGCATGAAGCACTCTCAAAAATACGCGTGCCTTTCCCGTCCCCTGGCTGACCCCGGGGAAGAAAAGTCCTCTGAGAGCCATGACTTGTTCATCTTGGTTCTTTTAGAAACACAGCGAGGGGACTCCAACCACAGTCTCCCTCGTTGCCACTCACTGGGCCACACACACCCCACTTGACTGGCATCGGTTGAGCCCCCTTTTGAAAAAGAAAAAGATGCTTTGCATGAAGCACTCTCAAAAATACGCGTGCCTTTCCCGTCCCCTGGCTGACCCCGGGGAAGAAAAGTCCTCTGAGAGCCATGACTTGTTCATCTTGGTTCTTTTAGAAACACAGCGAGGGGACTCCAACCACAGTCTCCCTCGTTGCCACTCACTGGGCCACACACACCCCACTTGACTGGCATCGGTTGAGCCCCTTTTGAAAAAGAAAAAGATGCTTTGCATGAAGCACTCTCAAAAATACGCGTGCCTTTCCCGTCCCCTGGCTGACCCCGGGAAGAAAAGTCCTCTGAGAGCCATGACTTGTTCATCTTGGTTCTTTTAGAACACAGCGAGGGGACTCCAACCACAGTCTCCCTCGTTGCCACTCACTGGGCCACACACACCCCACTTGACTGGCATCGGTTGAGCCCCCTTTTGAAAAAGAAAAAGATGCTTTGCATGAAGCACTCTCAAAAATACGCGTGCCTTTCCCGTCCCCTGGCTGACCCCGGGGAAGAAAAGTCCTCTGAGAGCCATGACTTGTTCATCTTGGTTCTTTTAGAAACACAGCGAGGGGACTCCAACCACAGTCTCCCTCGTTGCCACTCACTGGCCACACACACCCCACTTGACTGGCATCGGTTGAGCCCCCTTTTGAAAAAGAAAAAGATGCTTTGCATGAAGCACTCTCAAAAATACGCGTGCCTTTCCCGTCCCCTGGCTGACCCCGGGGAAGAAAAGTCCTCTGAGAGCCATGACTTGTTCATCTTGGTTCTTTTAGAAACACAGCGAGGGGACTCCAACCACAGTCTCCCTCGTTGCCACTCACTGGGCCACACACACCCCACTTGACTGGCATCGGTTGAGCCCCCTTTTGAAAAAGAAAAAGATGCTTTGCATGAAGCACTCTCAAAAATACGCGTGCCTTTCCCGTCCCCTGGCTGACCCCGGGGAAGAAAAGTCCTCTGAGAGCCATGACTTGTTCATCTTGGTTCTTTTAGAAACACAGCGAGGGGACTCCAACCACAGTCTCCCTCGTTGCCACTCACTGGGCCACACACACCCCACTTGACTGGCATCGGTTGAGCCCCCTTTTGAAAAAGAAAAAGATGCTTTGCATGAAGCACTCTCAAAAATACGCGTGCCTTTCCCGTCCCCTGGCTGACCCCGGGGAAGAAAAGTCCTCTGAGAGCCATGACTTGTTCATCTTGGTTCTTTTAGAAACACAGCGAGGGGACTCCAACCACAGTCTCCCTCGTTGCCACTCACTGGGCCACACACACCCCACTTGACTGGCATCGGTTGAGCCCCCTTTTGAAAAAGAAAAAGATGCTTTGCATGAAGCACTCTCAAAAATACGCGTGCCTTTCCCGTCCCCTGGCTGACCCCGGGGAAGAAAAGTCCTCTGAGAGCCATGACTTGTTCATCTTGGTTCTTTTAGAAACACAGCGAGGGGACTCCAACCACAGTCTCCCTCGTTGCCACTCACTGGGCCACACACACCCCACTTGACTGGCATCGGTTGAGCCCCCTTTTGAAAAAGAAAAAGATGCTTTGCATGAAGCACTCTCAAAAATACGCGTGCCTTTCCCGTCCCCTGGCTGACCCCGGGGAAGAAAAGTCCTCTGAGAGCCATGACTTGTTCATCTTGGTTCTTTTAGAAACACAGCGAGGGGACTCCAACCACAGTCTCCCTCGTTGCCACTCACTGGGCCACACACACCCCACTTGACTGGCATCGGTTGAGCCCCCTTTTGAAAAAGAAAAAGATGCTTTGCATGAAGCACTCTCAAAAATACGCGTGCCTTTCCCGTCCCCTGGCTGACCCCGGGGAAGAAAAGTCCTCTGAGAGCCATGACTTGTTCATCTTGGTTCTTTTAGAAACACAGCGAGGGGACTCCAACCACAGTCTCCCTCGTTGCCACTCACTGGGCCACACACACCCCACTTGACTGGCATCGGTTGAGCCCCCTTTTGAAAAAGAAAAAGATGCTTTGCATGAAGCACTCTCAAAAATACGCGTGCCTTTCCCGTCCCCTGGCTGACCCCGGGGAAGAAAAGTCCTCTGAGAGCCATGACTTGTTCATCTTGGTTCTTTTAGAAACACAGCGAGGGGACTCCAACCACAGTCTCCCTCGTTGCCACTCACTGGGCCACACACACCCCACTTGACTGGCATCGGTTGAGCCCCCTTTTGAAAAAGAAAAAGATGCTTTGCATGAAGCACTCTCAAAAATACGCGTGCCTTTCCCGTCCCCTGGCTGACCCCGGGGAAGAAAAGTCCTCTGAGAGCCATGACTTGTTCATCTTGGTTCTTTTAGAAACACAGCGAGGGGACTCCAACCACAGTCTCCCTCGTTGCCACTCACTGGGCCACACACACCCCACTTGACTGGCATCGGTTGAGCCCCCTTTTGAAAAAGAAAAAGATGCTTTGCATGAAGCACTCTCAAAAATACGCGTGCCTTTCCCGTCCCCTGGCTGACCCCGGGGAAGAAAAGTCCTCTGAGAGCCATGACTTGTTCATCTTGGTTCTTTTAGAAACACAGCGAGGGGACTCCAACCACAGTCTCCCTCGTTGCCACTCACTGGGCCACACACACCCCACTTGACTGGCATCGGTTGAGCCCCCTTTTGAAAAAGAAAAAGATGCTTTGCATGAAGCACTCTCAAAAATACGCGTGCCTTTCCCGTCCCCTGGCTGACCCCGGGGAAGAAAAGTCCTCTGAGAGCCATGACTTGTTCATCTTGGTTCTTTTAGAAACACAGCGAGGGGACTCCAACCACAGTCTCCCTCGTTGCCACTCACTGGGCCACACACACCCCACTTGACTGGCATCGGTTGAGCCCCCTTTTGAAAAAGAAAAAGATGCTTTGCATGAAGCACTCTCAAAAATACGCGTGCCTTTCCCGTCCCCTGGCTGACCCCGGGGAAGAAAAGTCCTCTGAGAGCCATGACTTGTTCATCTTGGTTCTTTTAGAAACACAGCGAGGGGACTCCAACCACAGTCTCCCTCGTTGCCACTCACTGGGCCACACACACCCCACTTGACTGGCATCGGTTGAGCCCCCTTTTGAAAAAGAAAAAGATGCTTTGCATGAAGCACTCTCAAAAATACGCGTGCCTTTCCCGTCCCCTGGCTGACCCCGGGGAAGAAAAGTCCTCTGAGAGCCATGACTTGTTCATCTTGGTTCTTTTAGAAACACAGCGAGGGGACTCCAACCACAGTCTCCCTCGTTGCCACTCACTGGGCCACACACACCCCACTTGACTGGCATCGGTTGAGCCCCCTTTTGAAAAAGAAAAAGATGCTTTGCATGAAGCACTCTCAAAAATACGCGTGCCTTTCCCGTCCCCTGGCTGACCCCGGGGAAGAAAAGTCCTCTGAGAGCCATGACTTGTTCATCTTGGTTCTTTTAGAAACACAGCGAGGGGACTCCAACCACAGTCTCCCTCGTTGCCACTCACTGGGCCACACACACCCCACTTGACTGGCATCGGTTGAGCCCCCTTTTGAAAAAGAAAAAGATGCTTTGCATGAAGCACTCTCAAAAATACGCGTGCCTTTCCCGTCCCCTGGCTGACCCCGGGGAAGAAAAGTCCTCTGAGAGCCATGTCCACATTGTCAGTGGACAGACACGTGTGCTTATCTGCCAGCAGACCCACAGCAGCACTGAAGACAGGTTCCGAGAGAACGCTGGCTGCAGGACACGACAAGATCCCCAAGACGTACGTGGCGAGCTCAGGCAATTTATCAAGATTGGAAGCCAAGAATGAGCAGGGCTCAAGTTGCACAATAATGGCATGTTTCCTTGCATATACTCATATATCTGTGTGTCCTCCTCTTTTTCCTTGTCCAGCTCTTTTGTTTTCGCATGAGTATATGTCCTTGTCACTTTCCCATGTGTTGTGAGTTGTTTGTGACCTTTTGGACACCTTTGAGGGTGTTTTCTAGGTGTTTTTCTGTGTTTGTGATTGCCTGCCATTGTTTCCTATGCAGTTCGAGTTCGGTTCGTCGAACGTTCGACGAACCGAACTCGAACGGGAGGTCCGTTCGGCGAACCAACCTCGAGCCGAACCGCGACCGGTTCGCTCATCTCTAGTCTCTAGGTGCCGCTGCCTCTCAAGGGGAGCTCATCCGGGTCTCGCGTCCTGCAGTGCTGCCTGGTGATCCGTGACCTGCCTCCTGCCACAAAGTTTAGATTCACTGTAGTGGCCCGTAGTCTGGAACTTGCCGGGCCTCGCTCCCCACTGTGGCTAAGTGTGGGAGCCCGCTCTCAGGGCTCACGCTTGGGATTTCAGTAGGCTGTGTATATGGAAGGCCCTATCCCCCTCGTTGTGCTAGTGCTCCGATTCTGGAGCTGGTGGGAACAGTCAATAAAGGCTCCGCTCTCTGCAGGTTAATTGTCAGGTTGCCTGAAGCTTCTCCCTGACCTATGGTCCGTGTACCCCGCGGTGCCTTCGGTCCCGGACCGGTGATAGGACCAGGCTGCCAACCGTTCACTCAACAGGTCCAGGCACCCTGCCTCAATCCTCTGTGACCGGGGGTCTGACTCCTCTAGGTCCAGACCACCACCTGCAACCTAGACAGCTACTCAGGGGAGCCACCGCTCCCTGCTTCCTCCACTTCACTCCTCTCCACTTCACCTCCTTCACTCCCACTCTCTTTACTGACACTCTCCTGACCCTCCCTTCCTGACCCCTAGGTGGGCGACCCTATTCCACTTAAGCCGCCCAATGGTGTGTCTGGTGGGTGTGGTGCAGGGTGTTCCCAGGATTTGATCTGCTGTTGGAGGCAGCACTGTAAGATGGGGACTCAGAACCATGAGGGATTTGAATACTGCACTAAGGGAAAAGAGGGTGCAGTACCCTGTGATGACCTGATAGTCCAGGGGCATCACACTTATATAGTCCCTATGAGGCTGTGCGGCCAAGCCAATCACAGTAACACCACAACAAAGATGTCTGTGACATTACTGTGAGGGCAAGCAACATCAGATGTGTTCATTGGCTGGAAATCAGGCTCCAGGAAGTCAGAAATTAAAACAAAAGTATCGGAGAGGATGTTGTTTTATCCATCGGATACCGAATGGTGCGAATAGCCTGTTATTCATTGGAAACCGAATAGTTGCGAATACATTCACTCATTCCTAGTAATAAGTTCAGAATGAAGAATTCTGATGTGGAGATCCAAACCCTGTACACACTCCTTGAAGACGCTTTGGGAGAGGGGTGACGAGTTGATGGCAACGATCCGTGAAGGTCTGGGTAACTTATCAACCCCTAACCCGGAGGAGCGGGTAAACTGCTCATCAATGATATTGGCAGCAGAATCACTATTAAGAAACAACTTAATTGTGAACTCTTGGCACCCTATTTTTTACATCAGCAGGTAAAAGACAACGTTGAACCATAGTAAAGGAGATATGTAGACCCAGATGGGAATCCCCCAATCCAATCAGGCCTAACAGTTTTGACGGCTGACCTCTTTTAGGCACCAAAGGAAAAGCGCTGATAAAATGTCCTTTTTTGAGGCAGAAAAAACATACCCATGGGCATGGGCTTGACCAAGGCCTTCAGGGGTGATGCAGGTGCTGCTGTCCCCTTCCAAATAGATATAGTAACTTGAGACCTCTGACAAAACCGGCAGACTACCAGAGAGGGGGGAGTCTCATACTTCACCAAGACCTCCTTTACCCTTTCAGAAATGCCCTGAAAAAATTGGCTCTTGACAGCAGGGTCGTTCCCCTGTGTGTATACTGACCAGCGCCAAAATTCAGCTTAGTAATCCTCAGCTGCCTGATTCTCTGTTGAAGTGAACCAATCTGAGACTCAGCCAATGACACCTTATTAGGTTCACCATAGATGAGACCAAATGCAGAACAGAAAAGTGTCCACAGACCCCTAACATAGGGGAATCTGGAGGCAAGGAAAATGCCCATGATTGTGGGTTCCCACTAAAGAGTGAGACTACAATACCTTTATGAAAAAACACTGCAAAAAAAACCACTGCAACAATGCAATGTGTGAACATAGCCTTAATAGCTGGGCCATCTATCAGCATATCTACGTGTCATCTATGACAACAGTAGATTTCATAGCAGAAAGGGAAATAAAAGTACACCTGATGGTAGTCATCAATAAATGTTATTGTAACATTTTACTACCTTATCTGGCATGTGGTGTGTGTGACATGGTTGGACACATCCAGTTAAATTTATGAAGGAGGAATTCTGAACATCACAAAGCCTATGCGGACAATGCAACAACTGCAACAAACTAGAAGGAAGAGGGACTTTGATACACCCTGCATTAGCCATAAAACAGGGCCTTATACACATTTTGTTAAAATTGTTAGGAGTGGGTCTCCTAGAATCCTACAGCCTATGCACTAAATGTCAAGGCTGCCAAAATTTAGAAGGAACAACAAGGAAAGGAGTGGACAGCCTATATAAACAAGCAATGAAAATATTCAGGGTGCAGATTAATGTTGAGCTGGAAAATGTGGAGAAAAAAACAATTACATAGATGTGCACAGCTATATGTAGTACAAATATAGAAAACTTTAGTGAAGCAAAAGGCACAAACAGCACAAACAGCACAAATGAAATACCATATAAAGCAAATAAAAACATTATAAAAATTACTAACCCCCATAGATCACAATATGGATGCAAGCGGCTTAAGGAGGTACAGCTGATGTCAGTGTGCAAACAGTCACCAAATGAATGCAAATGCAGAAGAAGATCAAAGAACTGGCACAGGATCAAAAGACCCACCATGTACTGTATGTGTGGTAATATACCAATGTTCACAAGTAAGGAAGCTGCCTGTCTGCAACCAGGGTGCCAAAGGGAAATTCCCCATGCATATGCTGTATGCCTATAGCTTCATCAAGGGAAATGCCTTAGAATTAGAAGGTGAGGCAGCAATGCACCCTGGAAGACATGTAGAGAAGTGCCTCAGAATTTTTTTTTCCTAATATTAAGGAGTGGGACTCCTAGACTAGCAAAGCCTATGCACAAGGTCTGAGAAAAATTAGAAGGCGAGACTGAAATACACTCTAACAGACACGTAGAGGAAGTCTTCAGAATACAATTTTTCCCTATCTTATGGAGTGGGACTTCTAGACTAAATAAACCTATGCACTATGAGCAAAAGCTGCCAAAAAGTAGAACAATGACTGCAATATACAATGGAAGACAGATAGAGCAGGGCCTCAAAATAAACCTCTTATAATCCATGCTTATATGCCTTTAATCCAACCCTATCCCTCTTCCAGCAGCTATCCCTACACCTAATGCAGCTAACCATAGTATTATTAGGGAATAGAATACATGTTGCACTAACAAAGGACTTTTGGCTTCAAAGTGCAGCAGCAAGGACTATAAGGTTATAATCCCTGCCTATATTGCTCTATTCCAAATCTATCTCCCCTCCAGCAGTTATCCCTTTATCGAATAGAATAGATGTAGCCCTGACAAGGGAATTTTGGTTCAGGGTGCAGCAGCAAGGACTGTAAGGCTATAATTAGTGATGAGCGAGTACTAAAAAGCTCGGGTGCTCGAAGCTCGGGCCGAGCATCCCAAGATACTCGTGTACTCGGGCCGAGCAACGAGCCCAATGTTATCCTATGGGAGACCCGAGTATTTTTGTGAAATGACCCCCCGGCAGCATGGAGAAACCCTAAAAATGTCACAAAAGTCTCAGAAGAGTGCTCAAATGACATGGCAACAGCATGGGGAAGACCCCTTGAAGCATTTATCACTGAAAAGTCACAGCTGTGAACAATTTTGTCCGCGTTTTACGCCATTTTTACGGACTCACCAGAAAACCTTCCAAAATGACCCCAAAATGATTTTTCATGGCGGAAATGTTAAGGGCACATACCCAATAGTGAGATAGAGCTGGTGTATGTTACTTTTTGAGATTAATACATGAAAGATTTTACGTGAAAACATTGTGTGGCACTCCGATGTCCCTGAGAAGAGACGTACATGAAGGCCTCTTGAGTCTAATGTGCCCATTTTGAGGAAGTGAGTCTTTGTAGTATTTTCCTTTGCCAGGGCAGTCCAAAATTGTGAGGTTCACCAATGCCCCTGGCCTACATACAGACGTGCATGAGGGCCTGTAAACCTGAAGTGCCCATTGGAAGGAAGTGGGTCTATTGTAGTATAGCCCTTAGGCAGGGCAGCCAAAAATTGGGAGGCTCCACGTTGTCCCTGGGTAGAGACGTGCATGAGGGCCTTTAAACCTGAAGTGCCCATTGTAAGGAAGTGGGTCTATTTCAGTATAGCCCTTTGCCAGGGCAGCCAAAAATTGGGAGGCTCCACATTGTCCCTGGGTAGAGACGTGCATGAGGGCCTCAAAACATTAAGTGTCCATTTTAAGGAAGTGGGTGTATTATAGTATAGCCCTTAGGCAGGGCAGCCAAAAATTGGGAGGCTCCACGTTGTCCCTGGGTAGAGACGTGCATGATGGCCTGTAAACCTGAAGTGCCCATTGTAAGGAAGTGGGTCTATTTCAGTATAGCCCTTTGCCAGGGCAGCCAAAAATTGGGAGGCTCCACATTGTCCCTGGGTAGAGACGTGCATGAGGGCCTCAAAACATTAAGTGTCCATTTTAAGGAAGTGGGTGTATTATAGTATAGCCCTTAGGCAGGGCAGCCAAAAATTGGGAGGCTCCACGTTGTCCCTGGGTAGAGACGTGCATGATGGCCTGTAAACCTGAAGTGCCCATTGTAAGGAAGTGGGTCTATTTCAGTATAGCCCTTTGCCAGGGCAGCCAAAAATTGGGAGGCTCCACATTGTCCCTGGGTAGAGACGTGCATGAGGGCCTCAAAACATTAAGTGTCCATTTTAAGGAAGTGGGTGTATTATAGTATAGCCCTTAGGCAGGGCAGCCAAAAATTGGGAGGCTCCACGTTGTCCCTGGGTAGAGACGTGCATGAGGGCCTCAAAACATTAAGTGTCCATTTTAAGGAAGTGGGTGTATTATAGTATAGCCCTTAGGCAGGGCAGCCAAAAATTGGGAGGCTCCACGTTGTCCCTGGGTAGAGACGTGCATGAGGGCCTCAAAACATTAAGTGTCCATTTTAAGGAAGTGGGTGTATTATAGTATAGCCCTTAGGCAGGGCAGCCAAAAATTGGGAGGCTCCACGTTGTCCCTGGGTAGAGACGTGCATGAGGGCCTCAAAACATTAAGTGTCCATTTTAAGGAAGTGGGTGTATTATAGTATAGCCCTTAGGCAGGGCAGCCAAAAATTGGGAGGCTCCACGTTGTCCCTGGGTAGAGACGTGCATGAGGGCCTCAAAACATTAAGTGTCCATTTTAAGGAAGTGGGTGTATTATAGTATAGCCCTTAGGCAGGGCAGCCAAAAATTGGGAGGCTCCACGTTGTCCCTGGGTAGAGACGTGCATGAGGGCCTCAAAACATTAAGTGTCCATTTTAAGGAAGTGGGTGTATTATAGTATAGCCCTTAGGCAGGGCAGCCAAAAATTGGGAGGCTCCACGTTGTCCCTGGGTAGAGACGTGCATGAGGGCCTCAAAACATTAAGTGTCCATTTTAAGGAAGTGGGTGTATTATAGTATAGCCCTTAGGCAGGGCAGCCAAAAATTGGGAGGCTCCACGTTGTCCCTGGGTAGAGACGTGCATGAGGGCCTCAAAACATTAAGTGTCCATTTTAAGGAAGTGGGTGTATTATAGTATAGCCCTTAGGCAGGGCAGCCAAAAATTGGGAGGCTCCACGTTGTCCCTGGGTAGAGACGTGCATGAGGGCCTCAAAACATTGTTCCCATTGCAAAGGAGCGGGTCTCCTGTCGTTGTAATGTCCATTCTGCAAAGAATGGGCGAAAAAATTTACCACTGGGGGTATACCTGAAACAAAGGCCTAAGTATTGCAATTTGTAACGGTCATCATCATGGTGGCGCATGAGGAGAAGGAGGAGGAGTCCAGCGATTATCCAAAGTCCAGAAGTGTGTACCCATGGGTGAGTGGAGGTACATGGCAAACTTTAAATTCCGCTCTCATTTGCTGGTGGTGTGGTGAAGTCTGGCCCAATCCAACCCTTGTTCATCTTGATCAGAGTCAGCCTGTCAGCATTTTCAGTTGACAGGCGGGTGCGTTTATCTGTAATGATTCCACCTGCGGCACTAAAAACACGCTCTGACAAAACGCTAGCAGCAGGGCAGGCCAGGACTTCCAAGGCGTAGAGAGCCAATTCATGCCACGTGTCCAGCTTGGATACCCAATAATTGTAAGGCACAGAGGAATGTCGGAGTACTGTTGTTCGATCTGCAAGGTACTCCTTCAGCATCTGGGCAAACTTAGGATTTCTTGTGGCACTACCCCGTACCTCAGGGGCTGTGGTACGTGAGGGGCTGAGAAAACTGTCCCACATCTTAAAGACTGTTCCCCTACCTCTGGCGGATTGGACTTGTGCCTCTCTCGGCTGTACGCCTCGGTTGTCCACTGATTCATGACCTATGCCGCTAGCATTTTGTGAGGGGAATGCTTTGCCTACTTCCGTGAGTATGGCCTTCCAAAACTGCTGCATTTTGGTTGACCTCTCCTCCACGGGAATAAGAGACAAAAAGTTCTCCTTGTAGCGTGGGTCTAACAGTGTTACCAACCAGTAATGATTGTCGGCCAAGATGTTCTTAACGCGAGGGTCACGAGACAGGCAGCTTACCATAAAGTCAGCCATGTGCGCCAGACTCTTAACAGCCAGGACTTCAGTAGCCTGACCAACAAGATGACTGAACATGCTGTCCTCCTCCTCCTCCTCCTCCTCCTCATCTACCCTGTCCTCTGGCCAGCCACGCTGAACCGAGGATATGACTGGTGTGCATGTCATATCCTCAATTTGGCCGGAGAGTTGCTCCATGTCTTCATCCTCCTCCTCGTCATAGTCCTCCACTGCACGTTGTGATGAGACGAGGCTGGGCTGTGTGTTATCACCCACACCCACTACTGTTTCTTGCTGCAACTCATCGCGCTCCGCCTGCAATGCATCATGTTTGTTTTTCAGCAGAGACCGTTTTAGAAGGCAGAGTAGCGGTATGGTGACGCTAATAATGGCGTCATCACCACTCACCATCTTGGTGGAGTCCTCAAAGTTTTGGAGGATGGTACATAGGTCTGACATCCATCTCCACTCCTCAGGTGTTATGTGTGGAGTTTGACCCATTTCCCGACGGCTTAGGTGATGCAGGTACTCAACAACTGCCCTCTTCTGCTCACATATCCTGACCAACATGTGCAGAGTTGAATTCCAACGCGTGGGGACATCACACACCAGTCTGTGAGCCGGAAGATGCAAACGGCGCTGAAAGCCGGCAAGGCCGGCTGAAGCAGTAGGTGACTTTCGAAAATGTGCAGACAGGCGGCGAACTTTTACCAGTAGATCAGACAGCTCTGGGTATGACTTTATAAACCGCTGAACCACGAGGTTGAGCACATGGGCCACGCATGGAACATGTGTCAGCTGGCCTCGCCTCAAAGCCGCCACCAGGTTCCGGCCATTGTCACACACGACCTTTCCTGGCTTTAGGTTCAGAGGTGTGAGCCAGTGATCTGCCTGCTGTTTCAGAGCTGTCCACAGCTCTTCTGCATTGTGGGGTTTGTCACCTATGCAGATTAGCTTCAGCACAGCCTGTTGCCGCTTCGCCGAGGAAGTGCTGCAGTGCTTCCAGCTTGTGACTGGTGTGCAGGGCACAGTGGATGAGGATGCGCAGGAGGAGGAGGAGGCTGAAGAGCATGACATTCCGGAGCTGTAGAGTGTGGGTGAAACACTGACTGAGGTAGGGCCTGCAAACCTTGGTGTGGGAAGGACGTGTTCCGTCCCTCGCTCAGACTGGGTCCCAGCTTCCACAATATTAACCCAGTGTGCCGTCAACGAGATGTAGCGGCCTTGCCCACAAGCACTTGTCCACGTGTCTGTGGTTAGGTGCACCTTGGGTGAAACAGCGTTGTTCAGGGCACGTGTGATGTTTTGTGACACGTGGTTATGCAACGCGGGGACGGCACACCGGGAGAAATAGTGGCGGCTGGGGACCGAGTAACGTGGGACAGCTGCCGCCATCAGGTCACGGAATGCTTCAGTCTCCACCAGCCTAAAAGGCAACATTTCCAGCGCAAGCAGTCGCGAAATGTTAGCATTTAGAACTGTGGCATGTGGGGTGTTGGCAGTGTATTTGCGCCTGCGTTCAAAGGTTTGCTGAATGGATAACTGAACGCTGCGCTGGGACAAGGACGTGCTTGATGATGGTGTTCTTTCTGCGTAGGCAACTGCAGGTGCAGGAGTGGAGGAGGCTTGTTCGCAGGCAGCATGGACAGAGGATTGGCTCGCATGCACAACCAGCGAAGACGTAGCAGTGACATCAGCAAGCACTGCTCCTCGACTCTGTTGTACTTCCCACAAAGTCGGGTGCTTGGCTGCCATGTGCCTGATCATGCTGGTGGTGGTCAGGCTGCTAGTTTTGGTACCCCTGCTGATGCTGGCACGGCAGGTGTTGCAAATGGCCTTTTTTGAATCATCTGGATCCAACTTAAAAAACTGCCAGACTCGGGAAGACCTAACATTTGTACAGGCACCTTGTGTCGTCGTGTTGTTCCGGGGAACGGTTGCCTGACTTCTGCCTGGGGCCACCACCCTGCTTCTTACTGCCTGTTGTGATGCTACGCCTCCCTCCCCCTGTGCACTGCTGTCCTCGCTCTGCATATCCTCCTGCCAGGTTGGGTCAGTTACTGGATCATCCACCACGTCATCTTCCTCTTCCGCACCCTGCTCCTCCTCCTGACTTCCTGACAATTGTGTCTCATCATCGTCCACCACTTGTTGAGACACGTTGCCAACTTCGTGAGAACGTGGCTGCTCAAATATTTGGCCATCTGTACAGACGATCTCCTCATGACCCACTTCAATATGAGCTGGCGAGAGGCCAAAATGTGTGAATGGAAACGTGAACAGCTCTTCCGAGTGTCCAAGTGTGGGATCATTAATGTCCGAGGAGGACGTGTACTCAGCCTGGTGGTAGGAAGGAGGATCAGGTTCAGAAATGTGCGGTGCAGTATCACGGCTACTGACACTTGACCGTGTGGAAGACAGAGTGTTTGTGGTGGTGCCAATCTGACTGGAAGCATTATCTGCTATCCAACTAACAACCTGTTGACACTGGTCTTGGTTCAAGAGCGGTGTACTGCTGCGGTCCCCAAGAATTTGGGACAGGACGTGCGAGCGACTAGATGTGGCCCTTTGTTGTGGCGAAATTAGAGCTTGCCCACGACCTCGGCCTCTGCCTGCACCACCATCACATCCACTTCCTTGTTCCTTGCCAATGCCCTTGCGCATTTTGCAATGCTGTGCACTGCTGACGTGTATATTCACTACTTGTGCGTTATATCAAAGTGTGTGGAAATTGCACACAAGTGCACCTGTACGCTGCCACCAACAGGCACACACGTGCGGTTTTAAAAACCAAGCACGGACGCAATAATAACCTAACAGGTTTTTTTGGGGAGCGACAATTACAGACAAGTCAGACACTATCTGGACTGTTTTACACTGTGTACACCAGCCCCAGATATGATGAAGGCTGGTATACGGTCACCACTACCCTGCCTGCCTGCCTGCCTGTATACTGGTACAATAGTCCTGACAAGGACTCTTTTGGTCACTAGCCTGTATTCAGACCTGGCTATACCCTGCCTGTATATAGCAACAGTAGTCCTGAGAAGGACTCTGCTACTGTACTCCGACCTGGCTATACCCTGCCTGCCTGTATACAACTAGAATAGTCCTGAGAAGGACTTTTGGTCACACTGTTTGCAGCCCTGCAACTGAAAAAGCTATAAAGGGCCGCAAAGCTTTCCCTGAATCAGCGACACTCTCCCTACACTGACTGTCTGAATAGCTGTGAGCAGAGCACAGCGCGCCGGCCGATATAAAGGCTCGGTCACGCTGTGCAGGCCGGCCAATCACTGCAATTCCACAACTAACAGGGCTGTGGCATTGCAGTGGTCTGCCAGCCAATCCCTGCATGAGGGCTGGCTCTCAAAAGAGCGCCAACATGCAGAAATGAAGACCACGAGTACAGCACGAGTATCGCGAGATTACTCGGTCCCCGCCGAGCAGCCCGAGTACAGCGATACTCGTGCGAGTACCGAGTAGTGACAAGCATGCTCGCTCATCACTAGCTATAATCTCTCCACATATAATTTTAATCCAAACTATTCCCTTCTCCAGCAGCTATCCCTACACTGTTTCCAGGTTAGAGTGTCTTGAAGGTCACGTCACCAAGTCTTAAATAGACTATCTGATGCCTTGCGGCCAGCCAAACACGGTAATGACAGTAGCTAACATGGTTATGCTATTACTGTGATTGGCAGGCAATCATCGCTTGTTTAGTGGCTAAAAAATAGCTGCAAAACATGCGGAACAGTGACTCACGCACCTTGCTAGAGCACCCATGATACTCTATTAAGTTCACTGCGTGCCCGAGCAGTTTGATGCTCAATCGGTTAGGTTATTGAGCAGTGACAAGCACACTCGCCCATCACTAATTCTTACTTTGCCTCATATTTGTGAAACTGCATTAAACGTTTGTACCTTAATGTGATAATAAAAACTTGAGATAAATAATAATTATTAGTATTGTTTGATTTTTTCTTGTCTTCAAACTTTTTTGGGAAATGCCCTGCTCACCCACACATGCAAAGAAACAATTATATTACATAGAAAAAAAGAGCTCATTACCAATCCACAAATTAGCTGACAAAAGTATCCCATAATTTATGATATTCTCAACATTTTTTTATTAAATATTTGTATATGTGTATGAGCTCAGTGGTTAGCACTGCAGTCTTGCAGCGCTGGGGTGCTAGGTTCAATTCCCACCAAGGACAACATCTGCAAGGAGTTTGTATGTTCTTCCTGTGTTTGTGTGGGTTTACCCCTGGTTCTCCGGTTTCCTCCCACACTCCAAAAAACATACAGATAGGGACTCTAGATTGTGAGCCCCAATGGGGACAGTATTGCCAATGTATGTAAAGTGTTGTGGAATTAATAGCGCTATATAAATAAATAAATATTATTATTATGTGTTCTGTAAATGTGTTATTATACTCACCTACTGCTGCTCTCTCTGGGATCCAGCGCCATTCTGCTCCTCTTCTTAGTAAAGTCATCCCCTCTGTAGACTCTCCTGGTCACATTGCGCTCTGCGTGACCCGGAATTGGCTTTTACAATGTAAGTCTATATAGCGCCAGAACGAGAAAGGACTAAGTATCTGCATTTCCTTCCTTTGCAGCGCTCAGACAAGTGACTATACTAGTGGACTTTCAAATCTCTTGAACCTTAAGGCACAAACTGTTGACTGTTTTTATTTATTTATTTGCATGTCATTTTATTTTACAACCTTGATCTGTTACCTGCTTGCTTTTTGTGCATTTAATTATGTGTTCTATTTTATTCTTCCTACCAGTGTATCTTTTATCCATTTTCATGTGTTAAACCCTAAGGAAACATTAAAAAAAATGTGAGACTTATGTGACAAGTTGAAAACCTCTAGTAGTACGGTAGGTAGTGACTAATTTGTCAATACTTTTACTAGCTGCTGTGGACCGAGCCAGGCTATTGACTAGTCGTACAGTCGGGTCCCAGGCAGCTTCTTCCAGCTTGCTGACAATCACTGACAAGTCCTTGCCTATATGCACATGCAGGTAGAGACTTGTCAGTCACTTGTCAGTTGGCAGGGAGAAGCAGCCGGGGACCTGCCTGTACAACTAGTCAATAGGGTGGCTTGGTCTCCAACAGGTATTACATTTTGCAAAAACTATAAAGCTATGTCTGCACGCTGGATTTTTATGGTAACCACAAAAATGAACCCTTTTTTGACCATGCATTTTTATGCTTTTTTTTTTATCACCAATGGGTGAAAAACGCAGGGAAAATGCAAAAAGAATTGACATGCTGCATTTGTGTGGCCACCTATTCTATTTATTATGGATTATGTATATTGTTACCATAAGTACTAGAGATATATATTTTTCCTATAGATTATTTGCCTAGTTATCAGCTTAAATAATTGAGGGACAGTAATTTAATACCTGTATAATACTTACCCGTGTCTGGATGTAATCCCTGGATTAGTTCTACTTCTTGCATTTTAATTTTGAGATTTGCTTTTAATGAACATTAATAAAATAATATTTTTATTATCGAGGATAAATGGCACCTTTTACGTTCCTTGAGCTTACCCACAGGAAATCGTTCTATACACTTTTCTGCTGCCATCTGTTACGTCCGGGTGGTGGAAGCACTGGACCGTACACCGATTTCCCCTGAGAAGGCAGCCAAGCTGGTCACCCCGCCAGAGGGTCCTGATGCACGGCAGCCGGAGCACTATAGGTAGCTGGACAGTCCGTAGAGAAGCAGGAAAGGTGGATGATGCTAAACCCACGGAGTTCTGGACGGTAGTCCGGGTGACGAGGCTCAGGGTCCGAGGCCAGGATATAGAGTCAGGCGGGATCCGGAACCTGCTGAGCGATGGAACGGGTCACCGAACGGAGCCAGAGACTGGAGACTGGCGGAGCTGCAGAGGTGGTGGGACATCCGCCGAAGTCACCGTCAGGGTCCAGGGATGGACTTGGTTCGGAGCGACTGGCGTGGCAGGATAGGCTCTACGAGACAGGACAGGGTTAATACAAGGCAAAGCACAGGGCAAAGCAATACGGGGACCTGAACACTAGCTTGCTAAACACGTAGAACAGGCCCCGCCCACCAGGAAAGAGAACCCTTATATACCCTGTACCTGTCTATGCAATATCCTGTTTCTGGGTGCTGGCCCTTTAAGAAAGGGTCAATGACCGCGCGCGCACCCTAATGCGCATGCGCGAGGCCTGTGTGCCAGAAGCCAGTCCAGGAAGCGGTGAGGAGGAAGCAGGAGCGCCCGTCTGGGAGTCCCATGTCACAGAGGAGCGCCGGGAGCGGGGAGCTGGACGCATGGAGGCCGCAGGCGGGGAAGAGGAGACCGGGACCGGGGTGGTAAGTAGGGAACGCCGCCGGGGAGCGGGGAGCGGGCCACGGGAACCGGAGGACGGGGCCAGGGGACCGGGAAGCGTGACAGTACCCCCTCCCGCATGTCTCTTCATCCGCAATGAAGCACGTTCTAGGGATGACTTGACAGAGTTCCATATAGCTGAAAAGTCCCGAACCAGAGCATCTGCTGCGGGGACGTCGGAAGCCGAGGATACTGGCAACGGGACAGAAGGCTGCAATCCATACACGATCTGAAAGGGAGAGCTGGAGGTAGACTCACTGATGTGCTGGTTATGGGAGAATTCAGCCCAAGGTAGGAGCGTGGACCAATCGTCATGATGGATGTTGACGTAGTGGCGTAGGAAGGAGGTCAGGATCTGATTGACCCGTTCCACTTGGCCATTCGACTGAGGATGGTAGGCCGAAGAAAAGTCCAAGGACACTCCTAGATGTTTGCAGAGAGCCCTCCAGAAGCGCGAGGTAAACTGAGTTCCTCTGTCAGACACTATGTGTGCGGGGAAGCCATGCAATCGGAATATGTGCTGTATGAAGGAGTCAGCTAGCTCCTGGGCAGAGGGCAGTCCAGCCATGGGAACGAAGTGGGCCATCTTTGAGAAGCGATCCACCACAACCCATATGACCGTATGTCCGGAGGATAAGGGTAAATCCGTGATAAAGTCCATTGCGATATGTTGCCACGGAACGGAAGGAATAGGCAGAGGCAGAAGACGTCCATAGGGTAGGTGCTTGGGTGTCTTGTTCCGGGCACAGGATGGACAGGCCGAGACGAAGGTTGCGACGTCTTTACGGAGGGACGGCCACCAGTAGTGACGGACAATGGTACTCCAAGTCTTCTTCTGACCAGCATGGCCGGCGATCTTAGAAGCATGGCCCCAGTGCAGAACTCTCTGTCTGTCAGTATCTGAGACATAGGTTTTCCCAGGGGGTATCTGAGTTAGAGCGACAGGAGTCACCGGAATGATTTTCCTGGGGTTGATGATGGGCTGGTATGTCTCCTCCTCCAACTCCACGGGCACGAAGGATCTGGACAGAGCATCTGCCCGCACGTTCTTATCCGCAGGCCGAAAATGGAGTTGGAAATCAAATCGAGCAAAGAACAAGGACCAGCGGGCTTGTCGTGGATTCAGTCTTTGGGCAGACCGCAGGTACTCCAGATTCTTGTGGTCCGTGTATATGATTACAGGGTATACAGATCCTTCCAGAAGGTAGCGCCATTCCTCCAAGGCCAGCTTCACGGCCAGTAGCTCCCGATCCCCAATGGTGTAGTTGCGTTCAGGTGCCGAGAAGCTCTTGGAGAAGAATCCACATGTGACCATCTTTCCGGAGGGGGAGTTCTGCATCAACACTGCCCCGGCTCCTGAGGAGGAGGCATCCACCTCTAAGGTGAACTGTCGGTTCAATTCAGGGCGATGGAGAACTGAGGAAGAAGCAAACGCCTGTTTCAAGGAGCAGAACGCGGCATCGGCCGCCGGAGACCAGTCCTTAGGATTAGCTCCTTTTTTAGTCAAGGCAGAGAGAGGTGCAGTCAAGGCAGAGAAATGCGGGATGAACTGACGGTAGTAGTTCGCAAAGCCGAGAAAGCGTTGGATAGCCTTCAGTCCGGAAGGAGGAGGCCAGTTGATGATGGCAGACACTTTCTCTGGGTCCATCTGCAGGCCAGTGTCCGAGATTACATAACCCAGGAAGGGAAGAGACGACTTTTTGAAGATGCATTTCTCGTACTTGGCGTACAGACGATTCTCTCTAAGCCTCTGGAGAACTAGCTGCACGTTCTCTCGATGGGTTTGTAGATCCGGAGAGAAGACCAGGATGTCGTCCAGATACACCACGACACAGACATAGAGGAGGTCTCTGAATACGTCGTTCACCAGTTCTTGGAAGACGGCCGGAGCGTTACACAGACCAAAGGGCATGACACAATACTCATAGTGCCCATCCCGAGTGTTGAATGCAGTTTTCCATTCGTCTCCAGAGCGAATGCGAACCAGATTATAGGCCCCACGAAGGTCCAACTTGGTGAATACTCGGGCCCCTCGGAGCCGATCGAATAGTTCAGGGATAAGCGGCAGAGGGTATTTGTTCTTTACGGTGATCTGGTTTAATCCTCGGTAGTCAATGCAAGGGCGCAGATCACCTTCCTTCTTCTTGACGAAGAAAAACCCCGCTCCGGCAGGGGACGAGGACCTCTGAATGAAGCCCTTAGCTAGGCTCTCGGTGATATAGGTAGACATAGCTCGTGTTTCAGCAGAGGACAAGGGGTATATCCGTCCTCGAGGGGGCGTAGTTCCTGGCAGTAACTCGATAGCTCAGTCGTAGGGACGATGAGGTGGTAACACCTCTGACTCCTTTTTATCAAACACGTCCGTGAAGGACCAGTAGGCAGAAGGCAGTCCTGGTAGAGACTCTTGAACCGGAGGGCTTCGGACGGGCTGGATGGATTTCAGACATCTCTCGTGACACGAGGAGCCCCATCGGGTGATTTCACCTGTACTCCAGCTGACCGATGGTTCGTGTGTCCGTAACCATGGAAGTCCCAGCAGGATCTGATGAGACATGCGCGGAAGGACGTAGAAGGTGATCTTCTCAGTGTGCGGAGCACCGATCCTTACTTCTACAGGCTTGGTGACCAGGGAAACGGTGTCAGAGAGGGGTTTCCCATCAACAGAGGCGATCACCAGCGGTTTCTCTAGTGGGAGGACAGGCACCTGGTACTTATCCACCGTGGCCTGCTGGATGAAGTTGCCTGCTGCTCCGGAATCGAGATACGCCTCTGCCGTGAATCGGGTCTCTTCTGTAGTGACTTGTATAGTCCAGGTAACGGAGTCTGAGAGAGTCCCAGCACCTAGGGTGGCCTCTCCTACCAAGCCTAGGCTTTGGAGTTTCCTGGCTTCTCGGGACAAGAGCGTAGCAGGTGTGTGCCACCACCGCAGTAGAAGCAGAGACCCTTTGCTAGTCGTTCCGCTCGGAGTTGTTCCGACTGCTTCAGGTGGTCAATCTGCATGGGCTCGGAGGTAGACACGCCAGGTGACGCCAACTGGGAAGCGATGGACTTCTGTGGTGGGGAGGAGTGCCGTATCGGACGCCTCTCGCGGGACACTTCCTTGGATCGTTCCTGAAAGCGAAGATCCACTCGAGTCGCTGGGCAATCAGGGCATCCAGGGTGGAAGGCACGTCACGTCCAGCCAGCTCATCTTTAATACGACCCGAGAGTCCTTCGCAGAAGGCGGTGGTTAGTGCCTCATTGTTCCACCCGAGTTCCGAAGCCAAGGTGCGAAAACGGATGGCATATTGGCCCACCATCAGAGTCCCCTGACGTAGCCGGAGGAGAGATGAGGCAGACGCGGAGGCGCGTCCGGGCTCGTCAAAGGTGCCACGAAATGCCTGCAGGAATTCCTGGATGTTGGTGGTCACCGGATCCTCCTTCTCCCACAAGGGGTTCATCCAGGCCAATGCCTCTCCCTCTAGATAGGACATCATGAACGCGACCTTGGCTTGGTCGGAGGCAAACAAGTGCGGCAGCAGCTTGAAATGGAGAGAGCATTGATTGATGAATCCCCTGCAGGTCTTGGGATTTCCGGCGTACCGGGGTGGTGAGGCCAAACGAAGTCTGGAAGCATCCGAGGAATCTGCCACGGAAGCAGTGGCCGTGGATTGTACAGTGGAAGCTCGAGATGCCGAGGATGTGGCCGACGCTTGTAGCGTGTTCAGGCGGGCGTCCACAGAAGACATGAAGTTCAGCATGCGGGTCTGGGTCTCACGCTGGCGTGTGAGTTCCTGCTGCAAGGCCGCTAGTGCTTCGGCGGGATCCATGGCCTGTTCTAGCTGTTACGTCCGGGTGGTGGAAGCACTGGACCGTACACCGATTTCCCCTGAGAAGGCAGCCAAGCTGGTCACCCTGCCAGAGGGTCCTGATGCACGGCAGCCGGAGCACTATAGGTAGCTGGACAGTCCGTAGAGAAGCAGGAAAGGTGGATGATGCTGAACCCACGGAGTTCTGGACGGTAGTCCGGGTGACGAGGCTCAGGGTCCGAGGCCGGGATATAGAGTCAGGCGGGATCCGGAACCTGCTGAGCGATGGAACGGGTCACCGAACGGAGCCAGAGACTGGAGACTGGCGGAGCTGCAGAGGTGGTGGGACATCCGCCGAAGTCACCGTCAGGGTCCAGGGATGGACTTGGTTCGGAGCGACTGGCGTGGCAGGATAGGCTCTACGAGACAGGACAGGGTTAATACAAGGCAAAGCACAGGGCAAAGCAATACGGGGACCTGAACACTAGCTTGCTAAACACGTAGAACAGGCCCCGCCCACCAGGAAAGAGAACCCTTATATACCCTGTACCTGTCTATGCAATATCCTGTTTCTGGGTGCTGGCCCTTTAAGAAAGGGTCAATGACCGCGCGCGCGCCCTAATGCGCATGCGCGAGGCCCGTGTGCCAGAAGCCAGTCCAGGAAGCGGTGAGGCGGAAGCAGGAGCGCCCGGCTGGGAGTCCCATGTCACAGAGGAGCGCCGGGAGCGGGGAGCTGGACGCATGGAGGCCGCAGGCGGGGAAGAGGAGACCGGGACCGGGGTGGTAAGTAGGGAACGCCGCCGGGGAGCGGGGAGCGGGCCACGGGAACCGGAGGACGGGGCCAGGGGACCGGGAAGCGTGACACCATCCAGGTCAATAGGATATAAGTCTTGTTCAAGGACTTGGGATGAGTCTCAATGCGTGATATCTACGGTAAGTATGCTGGCCATGCAAGAATTGGGATGTTCTCAGCTTCTTTGACTAAGGTATTGTAAAATGTCCAACGTACAATAACCACACAACGCTGAGTGATGATGGAAATATATGGCCATAGTAGCCTTTATTAATTACAATTAAGAACATAATCAAAACTAATAACTGTCATAACTGTAACCTTTACTCTGAGGAGATCCTGGATGGCCTGAACCCCTGAACAGCACCAGAAACCATCCCCAGTAACACCACTCCGACTCTGGGGCAGCAAATGTCACAGTGCTGTCCCCTCCAAATATTAACCTGTTCCCCGGGAACCGTCCCAGCCGGAACTTAACCATAGCCAAGTCTGAAGGGTCAACAGACCTCCGATGTGAGGCCTTAAGGGTGCTTTACACGCTGCAACATAACTAGCGATCTCATTAGCGATGTAACACGCCAGATCGCACATACGACTTGCTGAAATTGCACATGTGACCGGCGCTACAAAAATGACCTATGTGCGATCTCGGGAAATCTTATATGCGATCTGGCGTGTCACTTCGCTAACGAGATCACTAGCAATGTTGCAGCGTGTAAAGCACCCTTTACTCCATTAACCAAGGCCATCGATGACCTCCTCACCTCAGCTGCCATGACATAAAAGCAACATAGCAATCAAGACCACCACCTTACCGCCATCAATGAGGTATAATTTCCTAACAAATTTTTTAAAAAACTTTTTTAAAGAAATTATTTTAACCACATTAAATAAGGGTGGGAGTATTGTTCACCTCTCCTGGATCCACGAGACAGGATGTCCAATCGGCTCTTCTTCTTCTTATAAAGGTACACCTTCTCCCTTCTCCACACCCCTTCCTACAAACTTCCCACCAATCCCCTATCCGACCCTAACCATGTGACCATTCAAATCCCCATAACTCCCCTTATGTCCTGCCGAGCAAACGTGCCAAAATCCCTGCTAACCCTTTCCTGCTCAAACTTCCAATTAACCATATATGTGCCTGGCCTTACAAACTCCTGTCATGTCTGTCCTTCCACTATGGCTGCACCTCGCTCCATCCCTTTTCTGGAATTGTGCACAGATCCATGCAACAAGGAGCTGTACGTTGTCATGCTGCAACATGACATGATGGTCATAGAAAAATGGCTCAACAATGGGTCTCAGGATCTCATCACGGTATCTATGTGCATTTCAAATGGTGTCAATGTAGTGCCCCTGAACCCATCAGGGCACTACAAGGTACTGCATCCTGTCAAAGATGCAGGCCCTACCCCCAGGGACCTGAAAGACCAGTGGTGGTAACAGCAAAACACACTATAATCCCAGTTTTTCCCCATCCACAGACTGGTGTGATCCAATGGATGGCCATCCAGGGGTGGAGCCGATCCAGTCCACTAGACAACCACCAGGTGGGAGGGGACGGACAGCAAGTCAGTTAGTAAGTGGAAGTGAGAGGAGATGGACGTAACTGCTCTGACAGGAGAGTGTAACAGTGACCTGAGGGCCCAGGCGTGTGGTTGCCTGTGGGGTACGGTGGAGTGCTACCGGAAACATAGCACTGATGAGGTACAGAGCCCAAGGTCAGGCAAACGCTCCAGGCAGACCTGATAAAATATGCAAAGTGATCGGACCATCCAGGACCTCACTGACCCTAGAATTCCAGGGGCACCAGCAGTAATGGGAGAACCAGGGACAGGAACGGAACACCGACCCTACAGGGTTCACACTGCGCGCCGTATGGACAGGAGACTGAGAGACTACCAGGAGGGGACCCAAAGATGCTTCAAGCCAAGGGGACCCACCAACTTGAGATAGGTACAGGGGAAAGAAGCCACCAGGTCACTGGGACTAGGGGAACCAGAGGTGAACACCAGCCTTCATCCGGGTACCAGTTACCAACCACTGTGAGTAAAGAGAATCAGTTACACTGCAATCTCTTGTGTGGCCTACCTTTTTTCTGCACCTACAGTATCTCCATCACCTAGCCCTGGGGCCCTGTGCCTACTTGCGGAGGACCCAACTTCCAGGCTGCCGTCAACATCAGCTCCAGCGGAGAGACTGTGCAGTGGCGGTTCTATCTCTATAACCGCAACCAGCAAGTGACATCACGACATAAACTTTATTAAATATTCCCTGCACATAACCCCTTTTAAAACGACCCCCTTGGATAATGGAACCAGGCAACGGCCACCCAGTGACACATCCCAAGAATACACCGCTCGGGACCAAGTACCCCATAGCCCTGCGGTGAGTCATTAATAAAATGCAATGAAAGAAAAAAACAATCCAGTGTCCGGAATAATATAAAATCTTGTGCAAGCTTTATTTTAAAGGACGTAAAAATTATAATTACAAGGGACAAAATAGGGAGCCCATGTGCGGCTACGCGTTTCGAACGCTTGACAAAGAACACGGGCAACGTTCGAAACACATAGCCGCACATGGGCTCCCCATTTTGTCCCTTGTAATTATAATTTTTACGTCATTTAAAATAAAGCTTGCACAAGATTTTATATTATTCCGGAAGCTGGATTGTTTTTTTCTTTCATTGGATCCCTGCACTGCCAGAGTGTTATCCTTGCATGCCGAACCTTACCACAGCTGAGCTGAATCATCTTTTTTTCCTTCTGATTAATAAAATGCACCTGTATTCATGGTCAGTAACATATGCTTGCCCATACCATAACCGCACTGCCACCTTTGGCCTCTCGATTCATAACGTTAACATTAGCAAACCTCTCACCCACACAGTGCCATACACGTAGCCTACCATTTTCCCTGTACAGTGAAAACCAGAATTCATCCATGAAGAGATCAGCTCTCCAACATGCTAGAGACAATCAAATGTGAGTATTTGCCTGCTCAAGTCGTCTATAACAGCAAACAGCAGGCAGGTGGAGCCCTGATGAGGAAGACAAACAGCAGATGAGCTTCCTGAGATGGTTTATTATAGTTTGTGATGGAATTCTTTGGTTATGCAAACCGATTGTTGCAGTGACATGCCCATCGGGCTTCAGGACTAGAGTTGAGCGCGGTTCGAGGTTCTCCAGTTCGCGGCTCGAGTGATTTTGGGGGCTGTTCTAGATCGAACTAGAACTCGAGCTTTTTGCTAAAGCTCGATAGTTCTAGAAACGTTCGAGAACGGTTCTAGCAGCAAAAAGACAAGCTAATTCCCAGCTGGCTTTCCGCTGTAATAGTGTAAGTCACTCTGTGACTCACATTATTATGAAATTTCAGCATATAGTGTGCGGGAACAGCGCATTGAGATCACTGCTGTTTGTATAATGGCAATCGCCATTTTTTTTTTTTCCTTGTCTTCCTTCCCTAAGCGCGCGCGTGTAGTGGGGAGGGCCAGCAGGTCAGCCAATCCCAGACACACACACAGCTAAGTGGACTTTTAGCCAGAGAAGCAACGGCATGTGTGATAGGATGTCCATGTCACATGTCCCTGCATTATAAAAACGGACATTTTCCTTCAGCACGCCATTATCTGCCTTCTGCGTCTTGGTGTCAGTCACCGCTGGCGTAGCTCCTGTCTCCGATACTGCTGTGTACGCTCTATACACAGCGCTATACAGAATAGGGATAGAAGTTTCTTTCCGCCCTTGTAAGGGCTAATACCGGCAGGGTCAGAGCCATAGGTGACAGTCAGGGCCGTGAAAACAGATTTTAACAGCTACACAAGATGACAGCGTCTGTGTAGCTAAGGTCAGGGATTTCCTCGCTGCATTTCCCCATTAGGAGGGATAGAAAGGGAGGCTTCCTTTCCTCTACCCAGACCCACAACCCTGCCACTGTACCCTCCTACCCTTTGCACACTCAAACTCATTGTTACTAAGCCATTATACTAGCAAACACTGAGGAAACTTAGTGGCATCCTAAAAGTGGCTGTTGGACTTTTGTATTGTCCCACTAGTGCAAAGATATTTGCAGCACCACTGCCTGCATTGCACACTCAAACTCATTGTTACTAAGCCATTATACTAGCAAACACTGAGGAAACTTAATGGCATCCAAAACGTGGCTGTTGGACTTCTGTATTGTCCCACTAGTGCAAAGATATTTGCAGCACGTCTGCCTGCATTGCACACTCAAACTCATTGTTACTAAGCCATTATACTAGCAAACACTGAGGAAACTTAGTGGCATCCTAAAAGTGGCTGTTGGACTTCTGTATTGTCCCACTAGTGCAAAGATATTTGCAGCACCACTGCCTGCATTGCACACTCAAACTCATTGTTACTAAGCCATTATACTAGCAAACACTGAGGAAACTTAGTGGCATCCTAAAAGTGGCTGTTGGACTTCCATTAGTGCCCCACTGGTGCCAAGCTATGTCTAGCACCTCTGCATGACACCCTCCTGCTTTGTTTTTAATAAGTTATAATGATAGCAAAAAATGTTGCCATTTAGTGGCATACAAGAAGTGGCTGTTGTACTCCATTAGTGCCCCACTGGTGCCAAGCTATTTCTAGCACCTCTGCATGACACCCCCCTGCTCTGTTTTTAATAAGCTATAATAATTACAAAAAATGCTGCCATTTAGTGGCATACAAGAAGTGGCTGTTGTATCCCATTAGTGTCCCACTAGTGCCAAGCTATTTCTAGCACCTCTGCATGACACCCTCCTGCTCTGTTTTTTAATAAGCTATAATAATAGCAAAAAATGCTGCCATTTAGTGGCATACAAGAACTGGCTGTTGTACTCCATTAGTGCCCCACTGGTGCCAAACTATTTCTAGCACCTCTGCATGACACCCTCCTGCTCTGTTTTTAATAAGCTAAAATAATAGCAAAAAATACTGCCATTTAGTGGCATCATAGAACTGGCTGTTGTACTCCATTATTGTCCCACTGGTGCCAAACTATTTCTAGCACCTCTGCATGACATCCTCCTGCTCTGTTTTTAATAAGCTATAATAATAGCAAAAAATGCTGCCATTTAGTGGCATACAAGAAGTGGCTGTTGTACTCCATTAGTGCCCCACTGGTGCAAATCTATGTGCAGCACCTCTGCATGACACCCTCCTGCTCTGTTTTTAATAAGCTATAATGATAGCAAAAAATGCTGCCATTTAGTGGCATCATAGAACTGTCTGTTGTACTCCATTATTGTCCCACTGGTGCCAAACTATTTCTAGCACCTCTGCATGACACCCTCCTGCTCTGTTTTTAATAAGCTATAATAATAGCAAAAAATGCTGCCATTTAGTGGCATACAAGAAGTGGGTGTTGTACTCCATTAGTGTCCCACTGGTGCCAAGCCATTTCTAGCACCTCTGCATGACACCCTCATGCACATTTTGCTACGCTAATTTTATAGCAAACTCAGGGAATTCCTTGCTGCATTTGATTATTCGGAGGGATAGAAAGTGAGGCTTCCTTTACTGTCCTGGTACCTACAGAACACGGCCACTGTACCCTCCTGTCCACTTTTGCCACGCTATTTAATTTGCCCAAAGAGCTGACTCTTTCTCTGCCTTCCTAAAATTGTCTGCAATACTAAGTTAGTGTTCCTTTGCTGCCAAGCAAGGTACAACACATGTGCATTCTACACTCCTTTCCATTTCAGGAATGCAATTATTAACTTCAGGTAGTCCAGCCAATCTGTGACGAAGGTGCAGGTGTGGATATAATGTAGCCTGCATCCAATGTTGGTTTTCTCGATGTCTGACAGCTCAACAATACCATCTGTTTCCACTTCCAACACAAGTGATGACCTGCCAATCACACTCCCTGTTGCGTGTAAAGGAGTGGAAGTTCAGTGTGAAAAACCATGTGTGACTGCTGTCCCCACAGTCACAGAGGATGAAGAGCACGCAGATGCACTTGATGGGGCAGGCGGTGGTTGCACAGGCACGCTAGGCCGCATTGTAGCACAGTGAAATTCACATTGCGACTTATGCTTCATTTTAAGTTGTGTACAGGGTGGGCTCCCCAGTATGCAGCAAAACCAGGCAACAGGAAAAGGACTCTAGTCAGTTGGGTTGATAAATGATTGTTTAACTTTACCAAAACAAACAATAAGAACCATGCATACAATTTAAATAATTGAACAATCTATTCTGTTGCCTACTACCTGCTAATCCCTCTGCGTAGCAGTAATTGTGTGTTTGTGCGTGTGTGTGTTTGTGTGTGTGTGTGCGAACACGACTTACCAGTGGCGCATCACAAGAGCTTCCCAGTTATCTACGTAAACATAGACAAAACACATTACCCCCCCTGAATACCCTTGTTAGCTGAAGCCTCACAGATAAGGCAGATGATAACAGTGTGAATGCAAACCACACAGCTCTGCAACACAGTCATGGAAATCTTGAAAATCAACAGTCAATGCAAACATGTGTCGCTGTCCCTCTATGATTTAAACTGTACGTGACAATTTGACAGTGCAGAGGCAGCAAGTCTTATTGTCTATATAGTCGGCCTACCCAGAACAGATATGTGTTTTGCTAATAAAACAAAGTGTTGCGTGCCTGCATTATTGTCTGGGCACAGCCTACCGTACCCGGGTACTGTGATGTCCAGTTGCCAGAAATACAGGCTTTACGCTCCTCTTACGGTAAGCAGTATAGACAGCACCGTAAGAATGTTGGTCTGTGGCACAGGATGCTGCTCACTGGCATTACGGTACTCCTCACCAAACTCCAAAATGACTCCCCTCACAATTGAACGAAGTGTTTCCGCGGTGGCTCCTTGCTGTAACACACACCTTTAGCTTTTCCTTCTGTTCATAGACAGCATCTCCAAGTCCACACCCGAAGAGCAATTTCTCCTGCACGTCTAAGTGTGGAGAGGCAGCTAGTGCGCATGCGTGTGCCAATTTACCCCTGCCGCAGCCTAACTACAGTGTTTCGCCTAGTGAGTATGCTCAGCCTGACTGTGCCATTCCTGAGGCTAAAGGCTGCTTTACACCAGACAATCTATCGTGCGATAGATCGTCGGGGTCACGGATTTTGTGACGCACATCCGGCATCGCTGGCGATGCCGGCCTGTGTGACACCTCCTAGCGACGCAGTATCGCTCACAAATCGTGAGTCGGGTACTGCTCGCTAGGTTCCATAATATCGTTTAATTTAGTTGACCATCGTTTCCGTGGTAGCACATGCCGCTCCGTGTGACACCACGGGAACGATGAGCAGCTCACCTGCCTCCCGCGGCCGCCGCCGGCTCTATGTGGAAGGAAGGAGGTGGGCGGGATGTTTACGTCCCGCTCATCTCCGCCCCTCTGCTTCTATTGGCCGGTGGCCGTGTGACGTCGCTGTGACGCCGAACGTCCCTCCCACTCCAGGAAGTGGACGTTCGCCGCCCACAGCGAGGTCGCACGAGAGGTAAGTATGTGTGACGGGGGTTACTAACTTTGTGCGACACGGGCAGCGATTTGCCCGTGACGCAAAAAGGACGGGGCGGGTACGATCGATTGTGAAATCGCACAATCGGTCGTACCGTGTAAAGCAGGCTTAAGTCTTCATTTCGGGATACAGCGCATGCTCCCACACTTAGTGCGAAAAGCCTCTTTGCACAGGTACTTGCATTCCGTGCCGGATCTAAGACCTGTTTTGTGCCTAGACACCATGCTAAAGCTGATAGTCTTTTTTCAGAGACTGTATTTCATGCTACTGAGCATGCTCAGGCACTTACTGCATCAGAGACTAGGTCCGGTAATGAACTCTTTGGCCCTGCCCCTGATGTGGGGGGCCCATATAGACCACAGGGCATCAGGTGTCCTGCTGATGTGGCCAGGCCACTCCCAAATAGCTTGCAGAGGCCCGCCCCTATGACTTGTCACCTAATTATTGATGGTCAGACGATGACTGGTGAGGTGTTTGTGTCGTGGCAGCCATGAGGTCATTATTGAAGTTGTGGTTCCAAATAGGACGCTAGTTGTGCCACTCATGACGTGTCACTCTGCTTTTGTCTCCAGGAGGTGCATTGTGGTCCACCCTGGTTTAGAGCGGGCCCAGGTTATAAAACGGGCTGGAGCCAACAAGGAGGTGCACAGTCTTCTATTATGCTCCGAAAGAGCACACATCCATGTGTTGAACCCATTGCGGCTTTAGGCCAGAGGTAGGCAGGGATAGGGCGTCGATGCAGGCCGCCACCACAGTTGGTAACGCAGAACGGTTAAGACCAGCTCCTGTCCTACAAGTCCTGCTTGTGCAGCCCAGTGGCATTAACAGGCCTGCTGCTGCTGATGCGCCTGCTGTCCACAGGTGTGGCCCCAATGTACACGGTCAGCGTACTCAATGGCCCCTGTGATGTTAACAGGGAGTTCATGGGATGGGTGGGCGTGTGGACCCTGTGACGCTAACAGGGTTCCCAGTCTCCAGATCCGAGTGGCGTCTAACTCGGTTCAGGCTACTAATAGTTTCATAGCCACACAGCTCTGTATCCTCCACCTAACCTTCCAGTTGCCAACCTCTCCTTTTCCATCTGAGAGCATGGTGGACATTGACTGCTGATGGGGATATATACCTTTCTCTTTCTTTTCTTATTAATTTTCGTTATATAGCGGTAACATAGTATATACCACCTTATCCAAATCTGCCAGTCCCACCGTAACAGATGTTGTTTCTTCAGCAAATGTTACTTTTGCTTAACCAAAAAACCCACGGACAAAAACTTTTTTCCCCTTTCCAACACACCTGTTCCCCTTTCCACCAGCATCTGTCCTTTTTCAACTCATTTTGTATATGACCAAAAGTTCAACTCTGCAGGGACACCGTACTCAATGCCATCTCAGCACAGCAGCCAGGCCTCGGTCCCTCAGATGTGGACAAGTAAAAGACCATTTCCTCCTATCCATGACAAAGCATTGAGATTCACTCTGTGCAGCACTGGTGTTTAGTTGAAAAGCAGATCTAAGATTGCGTACCACCTTCTGCAGATACTCCTGTATACGTGCGTCCATTTCTATGGCAGGAATTATTTCGCCAAATTTTGTCTTGTACCGGGGATCTAACAGTGTGGCAACCCAGTAGTTAGCATTACTTTGAATTCGTACAATCTGAGGGTCATGTTGTAGATAGTGCAGCAAGAAGGCGCTCATGTGTCTTGTGCATCCAGGAGGACCAAGTCCTTGGTGTGTTGGTGGCAGAGAGGTGAGAATCGTGCCTCCTTCCTCTGCCCTCTCCCCCCAACCTCGCACAACCGAAATGTGAGCAAGCTCTCACTCATCTGCTGAGACTTCCATGCCCATCGCCAGTTCGTCCTCCATTTCTTCATGGGCTCCTGCACCTTCCTCAACACTTTTTGCTGATACTATGCGCCCTTGTTAATCCTTCTCCCCCACCATGACTGCCGCCTAGGTGCCGCTGTCCATCTGGACCTCGTAGATCTTGTTATCCCTTCCACATATGACTCCTCCTGTACTTCCTCCCCTTCCTCTTGTCCCAACACCTGACTCCGAATAATGCTTACAGTGTGCTCCATCATGTAGATGACCAGAATTGTCATGCTGAGAATGGCATTGCCAGTGCTAAACATCTTCGTCGACATTTGTAAACTGTGTAGAAGGGTGCATAGGTCCTTGATCTGACACCACTCCAGCAGCGTGATCTGCACCACCTCTGGATCAAGTTAGGCCAGGCTATATGTCATAACGTATTGCAGCAGGGTTCGGCGGTGCTGCCACAAACGCTGCAACATGTGCAGATTCAAATTCCTGCGTGTCGGCACATCGCATTTCAGGCGTTTAACCACCAGACCTAAAGACTTCTGTAGCGACGAAAGTTGTTGAGCTGCTGTGTGCGATCGATGGAAGTGAGCACATAGCGAGCGTGCCCGCGGCACAAGGCCATGTAGGCCGGGATGGTGTTTTAAAAATTGCTGGAGAATTAGATTCATCACGTGAGCCACACAAGGCACGTGTGTCACATTGTCACGGCGAAGGGCTGCACCCATGTTTGAATCATTGAGACACTCGGCCTTTCCTGGCTGCTGGTTGAGTGGAGACAGCCATTGATGAAACTTGGTCTCCAGAGCTAACCGTCCACAACTTCTCAGCGGTGTGACTCACATTTCCCATACATTTCAAAGTAAACATTTGACCGCATGATGGCATTGAGCTCTGCTGCCAGCATAGTAAAAGTCATGTATAAATATAGGAAAACGGGTTTTAGCCGCGCTGAAAAACCACTGGTGCAGGATTAATGAAGAAGTTTCTTTTTTATTACAGCATTTCCAACGCGTTTCAGAGACTGGAACCGTCTCCTTCCTCAGGGAAAAAAGAAATCATGCAGCTGTCTAACAGTCAAGTGTTATAAAGGAGGATAAAGACTGCCACGTTGACAGCCATGACGTCATCCACCCACTCTGTTTGCAGGGCAATGACTCATAGACACGTGGAGAACATACAAAAAAATTAAATACAACAAATTATTATAAAACACAAATTACTGCATGCGATAAAAATAAACATTATTAAAAGTTTTTAAAAACAAGTTTTTCGTGGTCCATTATTAACATATAAAATTTGAGATTTGCAGGCAAAATTCATAAACAAAGGGGGGTTAAAATGGAAATGGAGAGGTGCGAACCTATGGACAAGTACTGGTATGCACAGGGATTAAACCACCAAACCATTCTTCCAAATACATCTAGTGGGTTTGGTGGAAATGGGGATGGGATGTCATAAAGTAGCACAGAAAGATCAGTTAATAAAGGCAAACGCCCTTAAAAAATGTGAAAATTTAATAAGTTTCTATATATATATGAACTGTGCAAGTACATGAACGTGATAAATGTTAGATCCATTTAATGCATCAAGCTTTCCTGCTTGGAAGGATCAAAGTGAAAAAATTTTGAAACAAGGAGGGACTGATGTGAAAGAGTCTGACATAAGATGGAAAGAAACCGCATCTGTAAAAGGAAGCAAGTGCCAGTGATGACGGGGTGAAATAAGTTCAGACCGTGGGAAAAAAACAAACTGCGCAAGCGCATGGGAAGGATATAACCTTGCCGGGGTGACGAAAGTTCAGACCGCATGGAAATGTGCTCAGTGACACAGAGTAGAGGGTGAATACACAAGTTAAAGTGCACTGTGCAAGGATGAAGGGTGTTCGGAGCTAATGATTATACTGATACAATTATCGGGATGACTGATGCTTATGCATCCTTGCACAGTGCACTTTCACTTGTGTATTCACCCTCTACTCTGTGTCACTGAGCACATTTCCATGTGGTCTGAACTTTCGTCACCCCGGCAAGGTTATATCCTTCCCATGCGCTTGCGCAGTTTGTTTTTCCCACGGTCTGAACTTATTTCACCCCGTCATCACTGGCACTTGCTTCCTTTTACAGATGCGGTTTCTTTCCATCTTATGTCAGACTCTTTCACATCAGTCCCTCCTTGTTTAAAAATTTTTTCACTTTGATCCTTCCAAGCAGGAAAGCTTGATGCATTAAATGGATCTAACATTTATCACGTTCATGTACTTGCACAGTTCATATATATATAGAAACTTATTAAATTTTCACATTTTTTAAGGGCGTTTGCCTTTATTAACTGATCTTTCTGTGCTACTTTATGACATCCCATCCCCATTTCCACCAAACCCACTAGATGTATTTGGAAGAATGGTTTGGTGGTTTAATCCCTGTGCATACCAGTACTTGTCCATAGGTTCGCACCTCTCCATTTCCATTTTAACCCCCCTTTGTTTATGAATTTTGCCTGCAAATCTCAAATTTTATATGTTAATAATGGACCACGAAAAACTTGTTTTTAAAAACTTTTAATAATGTTTATTTTTATCGCATGCAGTAATTTGTGTTTTATAATAATTTGTTGTATTTAATTTTTTTGTATGTTCTCCACGTGTCTATGAGTCATTGCCCTGCAAACAGAGTGGGTGGATGACGTCATGGCTGTCAACGTGGCAGTCTTTATCCTCCTTTATAACACTTGACTGTTAGACAGCTGCATGATTTCTTTTTTCCCTGAGGAAGGAGACGGTTCCAGTCTCTGAAACGCGTTGGAAATGCTGTAATAAAAAAGAAACTTCTTCATTAATCCTGCACCAGTGGTTTTTCAGCGCGGCTAAAACCCGTTTTCCTATATTTATACATGACTTTTGCTGTTTCACGGGGCCGCTGCTTTTTAACCTAGCTGACACTCATATGCGATTTCAGGAGTTGTGACTGGCACAACCTGATCAGGTGAGTGTTATCATAACTTTCCGTCATTTCTGGTTTTACCGGGTAAGACCCTATTTGCGCCTTCTGTCTCCCCACCTCTAGCACCAGCATAGTAAGGAGGAGGTGTGTGGTTTTCCTTGTGCGCAGTTACAAGGAAGTGTGGCCTGACCACACAGGGTTTGGACCGAGGTGAAGGACCCACACGAGGTTGAGGAGACAAAAGCAGTGTATTAACTTCTACATACAGAGGAAGAATTGATACAACTCGTGGGGACAGCAAGACTTGTACAGCAGACCCTTCTCCATCTCTCCCCATAGTAACCCATTGCCCAGTCAGCGACATGTAATGCCCCTGTCCATGCTTACTGGGCCAAGTATCTGTGGTGAAATGCACCCTGTCACACAGTTTCTCAAAGAAGCGGTGATGTTTGGTGTGACATGCTGGTGTAGCGCGTGCACGCCTTTGTTGGAGAAAGAGTGGCGCCTGGGCATCAGCTCTTGGGGCATTGCGATGGGCATAAAGTCTCGAAAATCCTCGGTTAAAAAGGTTGGAATGGAAGCATTTTGGTAGCCAACAGTTTGCAGATGCTGAAAGTCAAGCTCTAAGCCATGTCATGCCCTTCTAAAAGCATGTAAAACACAGCAAGGGGACTCCAACCACAGTCTCCCTCGTTTCCACTAATTGGGCCACACACACCCCACTTGACTGGCATCAGTTGACCCCCATTTTCAAGATGAAAAAGATGCTTTTGCATGAAGCACTCTCAAAAATACGCGTGCCTTTCACCTCCCCTGGCTGAGCCAGGGGAAGAAAAGTCCTCTGAGAGCCATGACTTGTTCATCTTGGTTCTTTTTTCAAAAGCGAGGGGACTCCAACCACAGTCTCCCTCGTTTCCACTAATTGGGCCACACACACCCCACTTGACTGGTATCAGTTGACCCCCATTTTCAAGATGAAAAAGATGCTTTGCATGAAGCACTCTCAAAAATACACGTGCCTTTCACCTCCCCTGGCTGAGCCAGGGGAAGAAAAGTCCTCTGAGAGCCATGACTTGTTCATCTTGGTGAACGTTAGTCTGTCCACATTGTCAGTGGACAGATGCGTGTGCTTAGCTGTCAGCACACCCCCAGCAGCACTGAGGACACGTTCCGAGAAAACGCTGGCTGCGGGACACAACAAGATCCCCAAGGCGTACGTGGTGAACTCAGGAATTTTATCCAGATTGGAAGCCTAAAATGAGCAGGGCTCAAGTTGCACAGTAATGGCATGGACGTTCCCTTGCATATACCCATATCTGTGTCTCCTCCTCTTTTTCCTTGTCCAGCTCCTTTGTTTTCGCATGAGTATATGTCCTTGTCACTTTCCCATGTGTTTGTGTTGTGTTGTGAGTTGTTTGTCACCTTTTGGACACCTTTGAGGGTGTTTTCTAGGTGTTTTTATGTGTTTGTGATTGCCTGCCATTGTTTCCTATGCGGTTCGAGTTCGGTTCGTCGAACGTTCGCCGAACCGAACTCGAACGGGACCCCGTTCGACGAACCGAACTCAAGCCAAGCCACGGCCGGTTCGCTCATCTCTATTCAGGACTGTGCTTCCCTAAATTGCAACCCACCCTAACCACAGCCTAATGGAGTGTTGTTAAATTAAGAGTATGTGTCTGTGTATGTGTGCAACGAGTTGTGGCCTCCTCTTTACCCGGAAATGTGACACCACACCTCTAGCTGAGGTGCAGTACCTCTGTTGTGAATGGAGCCTCAGGGGCGCCACACTCCCCCACAGTAAATTCCAGCATGTCCGCGGGCAGGAACAGAAAAAGAAATACAAGTGGTGGTAATACTTGCAAAATATTGATATGCAGTTAAATAGGTAACATTAAAACCTTTCTTCCCTTTATGGGAGGTAACCTTTCTTTAACATTTGAAACATGATAAAATTTCACAATAGAATATAACATTTTGTATTAAAACATCACTTCAACATTATTAACACTTTTCAGGAGTCCATGATGATTCACTCTCTGAGTGTCCTATGTCACCTGCTCCAGTGTAACCTATGTACAATAAGTTCCGGTTGTGTTCACTGTCCACAGACCTAACAGTCCTTGAAAATTAATGGGTCAACATTTTCCTATAAACATAACTTTACTGTCCACATGAAAAGATAACTATTATTCCTGAAATAGATAAAGTATTACTATTCCTTAAACAGGTGAACTGTTTACACTTTCTTAAATTCTGTACACTTTACTGTCCCTTCTTCCAGAGTTGCTCACCAGGTCCGCTAATGCCAGGCAGGGGATACTCTGCATAATCCAGCATCTCCTAGTCACAAGATGCAGTGCTGGGTGTCACAACTGCAGCTGTTACTGGGTCTGGCACTGTCAACCGGTGCTCTGCTCTTACTTCTTCCCTCCTCAGGTGGTCGACCTTGATGTTGAGGGCATACCAGCTCCTTTCTCACTTGTGCCTAGAATAGGTCACTGAGTCACCCAGGCAGAAGTCCCTATTCGGGTGTCCTTTTAGTAAGTGAGACTTAACATCACGGCAGGTGGCAAAGATATCTGAAGCCAACCCGAGTTCTCTGACAAAGCCCTAACCTTTTCCCAGGTCAAAGCTTACCACTTTGCCATGTCTCAGCGGTCCCCGCTCTGCCGGTCTGGCCTTGTGGAGCTTTTGCATGGCCTGCATGTTATGGGCCTCCATGATCTCCCACTGGGCCTGGCGCGCTTTCTCCTTCGCCTCCAGCGAGGCGACCTGTCGCTGACAGTATGCCTCACCAGCGCTATAGGGTACTGCGCCTTCTGCAACCAAGGATACGGTGGTTGGTTAAAGAGGGGCCATCAGTTCTTCCCCGTTGATGAACATTAGGTCCCAGGCCAAGTATCGGGAGACCTGGCTGGGTGCAGGGGCCAGTGGAGTTGCGAGAGGTCCCACCAAAGAGTCCTCAACTACGAGGGCAACTGTTGGTTCCACAACTATTACCTCTTTGGTGCCAGTCTCCTCCTTAGATGGGGTCAGTATCGCCGGTTCCAAAATTGCATGTCTCTCCGGCACCTCCTCCAACAAGGACTCTTGCCATCTCTTGATGGCTTCCGCCTGGGCCTCCAGCAACCAGCGGCTAAACTTCTCCACCTTCTCCTCTAGGAAGTCTGGGTCGAGTGCAGGACATGGCAGCGGTTTATCCTCCGGACAGCCAAGGCAGTCCATCACTTCCACCCCGCGCTCCAGGTTTCTCCAGTCGCCACTTGCCATAATGCTCTCTGGGTTTATCTGTTGCGCAGGTATCCCATGCCTCTCTCTTGCTTCTCCTTTGACTTCCTGGGGAGGCATGACTCGTGGGTCATTTGGTAAGTTTTGTTTCTCTCCTGTTGCTGTAGGGGGCTGGCATGGCTTTTGGTGCCGTATTGCAATCCAGCCCACGAAGGGCAGATGCACCCTACCCTTTTTGTTGCACATGACATCTGTCTTTTTTGATGGATGCCACCTGCACGGTATTTAGGTGCATAGTACCCATTTTGTTGCAGGCATGACAATCCTGTTCATGACACCAAGTATGACACGTCCACTGGGGCCATGGGGTACTCCTTACCGGGCTGCGGTTCTGTTCTGGGATGTCATGGCAGCAGGGCCCGGCTCCGTGACCCTGGCAGTGTCGTTTTAAGATAATAGGGGAAGAGTTATTTACAAGGGGAAATGTTGTGATGCCACCTGTGGTATGCTGCAAGATAGTTGCCGCCGCTGCTAGTCGGTTCCCCCTGGGTTTCAATGGTGATGCAGATGAGTTGGTATAGCTCTCCACAAGTAGAGCTGGGCCCCAGTGCTGTCAATGGGTGACAAAGTCTATGGTGTCGAGATGAAATGGCGGTGTGCAAGGCCAGAGGCGCAGACAATAACTGTGCAACACAGCAATGCAGTCACAACTTCTTTACTCACTGTTGATAGTTCCAGGTTAACCCGACTAGTCAGAGGCTTCCCTCAGAGTGCTGAGTCCTGCTGAGATGGGCCTCAGCCGATCCTCGGATAGTTCAGAGGCACAATCCGGTACACCCTTCTGTGTTCCTTCCCTGGTCATCTTCCTATGCTGGCCTCTCCCGCCTGCCCCACGCCTCATACACAGTGCCTTGTCCCTTGGTCCTATGTGGTCACTTTTTCAGCGAGTTATGTGCGGTGGTGGCTTCGGCACTTGAAGTAGCCTCAGCCTCCGGTTTACAAGCTATAGTCCTCCACTAGTCTAGCAATCAGTCCCCATTGTGGCACACTAGTATGCCGGCTGTGGATGTGAACCCACGGGTGTATGGCGCACTTCCCGCGGCTCTAGAACCCCTTCTGTCCTGATCCTGGGATGAACTGCTCCAGCTCCAGACCCCAGGACCTGTATCCTCCGCGTCCACTTCCTGACTGTCTAACGTTCTACAGTCTACTCCCACTAACTAAACTCCACCTCCAGACTGGCTCAGAGACTGTGCTTCCCTAAGGTGCAACTCGCCCTAACCACGGCTTAATTGAGCATTGCTAAATTAAGAGTGTGTGTCTATGTATGTGTGCAACAAGTTGTGGCCTCCTCCTTACCTGGGAATGGAATATCACAACTCTGGCTGAGGTGTAGTACCAATGTGGTGACTGGAGCCTCAGGGGCGATACAGCAACAGCTGTCCCAGTGGCTGGCCTCAGATAATCTTGGAGGTGACGATGCTGGATGTGGAGGTCTTGGCTGGTTGGTTTCTCTGAAACGCCTTTGACGATGGCTTATTTTCATTAACGGCAACAGCTCGGGTGGACATTCCTGCAGTCAGCTTGCTAATTGCTTACTCCCTCAAAACTTGCATCATCTCTGGCATTGTGCTGTGTGATAAAACTTCATATTTTAGAGTGTCCTTTTATTGTGGCCAGCCTAAGGCACACTTGTGCAATAATCATGCTGTGTAATCAGCATCTTAATATGCTACACCTATGGAGGATGGATAATCTCAAAAAAAGGGAAGTGCTCACTAACACAGACTTAAACACATTTGTATATTAGAGATAAAAAAGCCTTTTGTGTACATAAAAAAACTTAGACCGTTAAGTATAGCTCATAAAAACTGAGAGCAAAAACAAGTGTTGGGTTTATATTTTTGTTCAGTGTATATCATGAGTATCACATAGCCTTCTATATACATTACGACCTCCCACATAGCCTCTATGTACAGTATATATATATATATACATATATACATATATACATTTTTGTATACATTTTTGTGCTCTCACATAGACCGGATACAATTTCAGATCTACAGGTCCGGGAGCACTTGGGCACCAGCGATCATAATATGGTAAGCTTCAACGTAATATTCAATAGAACATTTCAAAGGGGAAATGCTAAAACCTGGAATTTTAGGAAAGCTGATTTCAAGAAATTAAGGGAAGAGCTTAAAGGTGTAGATTGGGACAAAGTCATGATAACTGGGGATACCGAACATAAATGGGGTAAGTTTAAGGATATACTACTAGAGTCCTAAAAACTTATACCCTCTGGTAATAAAATGTCCAGGAATAAAAAGAAACCACTATGGATAAATAAGACTGTACAAAGTATAATAAAACAAAAAAAAGGGCGTTTAAAATCTTAAAGGCTGAGAATACAGAAATAGCATTTCAGAAGTATAAAGATATCAATAGTAAATGTAAAAAAGAAATCAAACAAGCAAAACTAGCTACTGAAACAAAAATCGCCAATGACATTAATATAAATCCCAAAATCTTTTATAAATACATTAATGCCAAAAGGAAAACAAAGGATAGTATCGGCCCCTTAAAATATAATAACATATTAGTTATAGCGGACAAACAAAAGACTGAGAGATTAAATAGGCAGTTCTCATCTGTGTTCACCAAGGAACAGACTGTACCAGGGATCATTTAACAAGTGAAAAATCAAAGTTCACCACCTGATATAATAAATTTAACACAAGATGAAGTACGCCTACGTCTGAGTAAATTAAACATTGACAAACCCCCAGGGTTAGATGGCATTCATCCACGAATATTGTTGAAATTGATCTCTGTAATCGACAGACCACTGTATCTCATCTTTTTAGACTCACTTGAAACAGGGTTGGTGCCTCAGGATTGGAGGATTGCTGATGTGGTACCGATATTTAAGAAAGGTAAGAGGGTAGATCCAGGCAACTACCGTCCAGTAAGCCTGAAATCAGTAGTATGCAAAGTTTTTGAGGGAATTTTAAGGCATGACATGCAAAAATATATTGCAGAAAATAATATGATAACTGACAAACAGCATGGATTCATGAAAGATAAGTCGTGTCTAACCAATCTGTTGGGGTTCTATGAGGGGGTAAGTTCAAACCTGGATATTGGTAATGCAGCTGATGTGATTTTTTTGGACTTTGCAAAGGCATTTGATACTGTACCACATAATAGCCTTATGCTAAAGCTCCAGAAGCAAGGACTAGGGGAAACTATATGTAACTGGGTAAGGAATTGGCTAAAAGATAGGAAACAAAGAGTAGTCATAAATGGTACATTCTCTAAATGGGCTATAGTCAGCAGTGGGGTGCCGCAGGGATCTGTGCTAGGACCGATTCTTTTTAATCTCTTTATTAATGACCTTGTAGATGGGATTGATAGTAAAGTGTCAGTCTTTGCTGATGACACCAAACTATGTAGAATATTAAAAACTGTCCTTGATAGTACAATATTACAAAAAGATCTGGATAAGATGTCAGAATGGGCAGATACTTGGCAAATGAGATTTAATGTTGATAAATGTAAAGTAATGCACCTAGGACGGAGTAATCCTATAGCTGCGTATACATTAAATGGAAGTAAACTCGGGACTACAGAACAGGAGAAGGACTTGGGTATTCTCATTACAAATAAGCTGAGCAGCAGCACTCAATGTCAAGCAGCAGCTGCTAAACCAAACAAGATTTTAGGGTGTATAAAAAGAGAGATTAGATCCCGTGATCCCAACGTATTGTTACCCCTCTATAAATCACTTGTAAGGCCACATCTGGAATATGGGATCCAGTTTTGGGCTCCAAATTTTAAAAAGGACATTCAGAAGTTAGAGTCAGTTCAAAGGCGGGCGACTAGACTACTACAAGGAATGGAAGACCTCCCATATGATGACAGGAAGAAAGTTAGATATGTTTAGCTTAGAAAAAAGACGTCTCAGAGATCTCATTTATATGTATAAATACATGTGTGGTCAATATAAAGGACTGGCACATGACTTATTTCTTCCAAAGACAATACTAAGGGCCAGGGGGCATTCACTGCGAGTGGAAGAAAAGCGATTCCGACAGCTAAATAGGAAAGGGTTCTTTACAGTTAGAGCAGTCAGACTGTGGAATGCCCTACCACAAGAGGTAGTAATGGCAGATACTATAACAGCTTTTACAAAAGGGCTGGATGATTTCCTCAGTACACAAAACATTGTTGGTTATAAATGACTTAGTGACCAAATGTAGAACTGGTGGAGGAAGGTTGAACTAGATGGACCTAGGTCTTTTTTCAACCTAAGTAACTATGTAACTATGTAACATAGCCTCCTAAACACAGTTTTAGGCCCCCTTCACACGCATGTGAAAAAAACGAACCGTTATTTCACGGACATATTAAAGGGGTGGTTTGCTCCCCGTGTGCCATGTTTGTGGCACATGCGTGTTCTCCGTGTGTTATACATAATAACACATGGAGAACGGAAAGTCCTGCCTTACCTGATTCTTCCGGAGCTGTCTGTGATGCTGAATGACAGTGTACAGCACAGGCCACGCCCCGCTGACGCTGCTTCCGGCCCCAGTGAAGAAAATGCATTGTTCAAATTCACTGGTGGTCGGATGCAGGTGACAGCCGCGGCAGAGACTGCAGGGCTGGTGGAGGTGAATAGGTGTTTTTTTTATTTTTACAATGACACATGTGTTTTTCCGGCGTGTGTCACGTGGGACCGCATCCACACTACATCCGCGTGGTACGGGTGCGGGCCACGTGACACCCGTCCTGCCGGAGAAAAACGGACATGCCGCCGTATGGCGCACACAGGCTCACGTCTGCTCCACACGGAGGCACGGGCCAATGGCTAAACACGTGCGTGCACATAAACCCATTGAATTTAATGGGTATACGTGTGTCCGTGTCTCCGGTACATGCGGGAACGGACCTAGAAGGTCCCGGAGGCACGTGCGCGTGAAGGGGGCCTTAGCCCTCAAATAGCTTCTTAAATATATGCAAATATTCCATAGACATATGGAAAGAAGTAATATCTCCACATACTCACTTTGCTCCCGATCCCTTGGTGCTCTGCTTCTGTCTCCGATCCACTGATGCTCAGCACAGCACAAATGATGATGTGACGCCATGGTGTCTCCTGTCCCACACATTGATTGAGGAAATATGGATCCAGTGGCACTGTCTTCTATTAATGTATTCACCACTATCTGCATCCTGATGAAAGGCATATGGACCACAACATAGTACTAATTAAACAACAGACTGTTGTACAAAAAAACAACCCTCTTTGACCTGTGTCTTCAAGAAAGATAAAGAAGGTATGACTCTCAGAATGTGATTCAACAAAAAATGATTTTTTTTTTTAAGTAAATATCATGTGGAAAATTAGTAACAGAAAAATATACTACTGTTAATACATTTGTTATAATCATTAGCATATCAATTTGCTTTTTAAACTAAATGGTAAACAATGTTTAAGAAAGCCTAAAAAATCTAAAGTTACTGTTTTTTTATTCATTTCACCTGCAAAAACATGTAAAATTCATCAAAACATCATATTCACAAAAATGAGAACAATGAAAATTACATCTCATTTAACAAATTAGCTTTCTGCTGGGATTGCAAGGAGGTCTCTTGGTCAGTCGTGTGGTTGGCAGGCATCCGCTCATTGAAAGCTCGCAAAGCAAGTAACACAGTTTATTTTGGTAATAAGCCAATTTGGACTCCTTTTCAGAAGCTTGAAAAAATCCTGCATTTTGCTTTTATAGTGAGGTTTAAAACCATAGCTGTTAAAGAGTTATCGATTTGCTTGATGGTTCGGCTATGTTCCCATGTAATTATTTCCATTTTTAGATACATTTGGAAAATTCAAAAATGGATCTGTTAACTTTAATGGTAATAGATCCGTTAACGGATGCAACAAAATGCGTCATCTGTTACGTCCAATCCATCAGCCATCCGTTGTGTTTGACGGATGAAAAGTCCTGCAAGCAGACATTTTCACGATCGGATCCAAATACAGATAGCTAACACATCTGTTATAGCATAATGGGAGTATATGGACAATGGATCCGTTAGTAAAGCATCCGTTCACCAATCATTCAAAGAAGTTATCCAGCCACAAAATATATGTATTTTTTTAAGCTAATCTGTGCTGTATTGTCATTTAAAACATCCCAACATTATTTTTTTTTTGTTTCTAACTTTTGTTCCTCTTGAATTTTCACTTTATGCTCTGCAGCCACTTTATTAACCTGCAGCTCAACCAAACGTGACATGTTTGACTGCCGAACTTCACAGTCACAGCTGGCACCGCTTCAGCGTTCAGCCCCACTCTCTTCCCACTCTCTGCACATTCATTGTGTATAGCACCTAATGGGAGTCTACAGTAGATATATACACCATGTGTGTATGGTGTGTGTGTGTATACATATATATATATATATATATATATATATATATATATATATATATATATACTAGCTGTACTACTGAGCTTCACCAGGGTTAATAGCTGCTGTTAACAAAATAGAATGTATTAACAAAAATGTATTCTGCACACAAAAAACACAAAACAAATAGATAGAAATGTAATTATTAAAAGGCAAAAATTAAGCTAATAGAAGCATTTCACAACATATCTTTCAACACCCCAGATATTCCACACAGGTTTAACTAAATTGGCCAAGTAATGTGCCAGGTCTGTCTCTTTCCAGGTTTGTCTCTTTCCAGGTCTGTCTCTGTGTCTCTGTCTGTCTCTTTCCAGGTCTGTCTCTTTCCAGGTCTGTCTCTGTCCCTCTGTCTGTCTCTTTCCAGGTCTGTCTCTTTCCAGGTCTTTCTCTCTCCAGGTCTGTCTCTGTCTCTCTGTCTGTCTCTTTCCAGGTCTGTCTCTGTCACTCTGTCTGTCTCTTTCCAGGTCTGTCTCTGTCTCTCTGTCTGTCTCTTTCCAGGTCTGTCTCTGTCTCTCTGTCTGTCTCTGTCTCTCTGTATTTCTCTATCCGTCTCCCCACCGACATCTTATTACCTCACATATAAGATTCTTATATCATGAATGTCTTTTGTTCCTATAGCAACCAATCACAGCTCCTACTAATAACCTGTAGTTCCAGGCTCCATTTACTTTAATGGAGGCATGTTTTTTGGAGAGTAACTGTAAAGCGCGGGGTTAAATTTTCCTATCAAAACATAGTCTACGACGTTCCCTGGGTCATATGAGGTGTCTGTGCAAAATTTCGTGATTGTAAATGCGACGGTGTGGATACACTTTTCGTTTCACTTTTTCCCCATTATGTAGATAGGGGCAAAATTGATTGGTTAATTGAAACGCGCGGGGTTAAAATTTCACCTCACAACATAGACTATGACGCTCTCAGGGTCCAGACGTGTGAGTGTGCAAAATTTTGAGGCTGTAGCTGCGACCGTGTAGATGCCAATCCCGGACATACACACACATACACACACACACATACATACACACATTACGTTTTATATATTAGATATATATATATATATATATATATATATATACACACATATACTTGTACATAGAACCACCACCCCCTGCTCTGTCTCTTACCCGTGGTGCACTCATTTCTCTCCCCCTTGACTCTCTCCTCTCCCCCCCAGCACCCCCCCACCAAACTATCCTCTGTCTCTCACCTGTGCACTCTCTTCTCTCAACCCCTGCGCTGTCTCTCACCCAGTGCTGTCCTTACAGCTGAGAAATGAAGAGCTCAGTGCTGCTGAATGCGGTGTTAGGTGGCATCACTGGGCTCTGTTCCCGGCAGTATTCAAACGCCAGGCGCAGCTGATGATGCGTTCATCACACAGTTCTAACAGTAAGTGGGCCCCCCTATTTGTCCAGGGCCCAGCACATACAGATCACAGATAGCAGCGTACAGGAGGCAGAGGAGACTATGGAATGTGGGGAGGGGGCGTGAGAGGATGACAGGGAGCAGGGCCTGCATCGCACTGTACCTGGTCGGCAGCAGAGCTGCAACATGATATTGGCTGTGATGCCCGTCAACAAGGTCCTGCCAATGTCTTTGCGACATCAAAGGAAGTAGCAAAATCCCAGCAGGAGCAGTCACATGACCGCTCTGAACCAGGGGAGAGGGTCTGACACCTGTGTGGGTACATAGTTGCTATCTACTTTCCTGTGCCAAAGTAGCCCAATACTGCAATACCAAAAAAAAAATGCAAAGTAAGCCAGATTACCCCTTTAATGGATGCGTTGCCCATAGCCTCTCATTATGCAATATCGGATCCGTTACCCATAAATGCAAAATAGATAAAATAGATTAGAATAAAATAGGATAGGAGAATTGATAGAAAGAACAGATAAACAGAAGGAATAGATAGAATAGATAACTAGATAGAATAGATAGATGAATAGCTAGCTAGACAGATAGAATGAATAGATAGATAGAATAGATCAATAGAAATAGATAGCTAGATAACTTGGACAGCTGTTTAGCTGAATTATAAATTAATTTCAGAAAAAAATTGACATGAGGTCCCCCCAATTTTCATATCCAGCACAGGTACAGCAGCAGGTGAGGGCTATAACCCTCACATATCAGCTGTACCGTAGCTGGTTATACAAAATAGAGGTTGTGAGACTCTTATTTTTTTTAAATTATTTGAATAAATAATTTTTAAAATGGCGTGGAATCCCACCATTTTTCAAAAACCACCCAAGGGACAGCAGACAACTGGCAGCTGATATTATTAGGATGGCAAGGGACATGGTTATTTAAGCCTTGACAGCCTAATAATTTCAGCCCACAGCAGCCACAGAAGTGGTGTATACATTAGATGCACCAATTCTGGCGCTGTAATCGGCTCTTCCCATAGTCCTGGTGAGGTGACAAATGGGTTATATATGGGATTGATGCCTGCTAGGAATTGCCATCTGACATCAAACCCTTGTATTAGTAATGGGTGGGCATCTTGTAGACACCCTCTTTACTAATTCCATTTGTAGTTAAAAGATATTGCGGTCATTGAAGTCAGTGATGGGAGCTGCTGCTGTGCCTGTGCTGGACATGAAAATTGGGGGGACCCCCACATAATTTTTTTTTCTAAAATTAATTTTTAATTCAGCTAAACAGCTGTACAAGCTATCTAGCTATCTCTCTCTATGTATCAATCTATTCTATCTGTCTAGCTATCTAGCTCTTCTATTTATCTATTCATCTATCGATCTATCTATCATCAACCTATCTAGCTAGCTATATAAAACAATAATCAATCTGTTTATGTAACCATTGACGATAATTATCACGGATCCATTAATGCTTCGGTTATAAAAGTGATCCGTTTGAACAATCCGTGAACATATGCATTTTTAAATTTTCCAAACGGATTCAAAAACAGAATGACATGGGAACACAACATTACAAATTCCCATCATCCCAAAGGCATTTCATTATACAGCTTGCCATGCTGTTCAGCATGAATAAGGGTACTGTTGCTTCATCGTCCTCACTCCGCTGCATTGGTTGAATGTCATGGTGAACATTGTCCTCTTAAGCTGGGTTTACACACTGAGACTTTCTAGTGATCCAACCTGCGATCTCAACCTAGCCAGGATCGCTACAAAGTCTCTGGTGAGCTGTCAAACAGGCAGACCTGGCCAACAACCTAATAGCGATCCGGACCTGCAGAGCGACTAGCTGGTCGTTGGGGACAGTAGGTGAACTTCACCCGACTTCATTTAATGCCGCGCGGCTCTGTGTGCCGTGTAAATAAAAAAAAAATAATTAAAAAATCCGGCGTGCGGTCCTCCCCTATTTTAATACCAGCCAGATAAAGCCATACGGCTGCAGGCTGGTATTCTCAGGATGGGGAGCCCCACATTATGGGGAGCCCCCCAGCCTAACAATATCAGCCAGCAGACGCCCAGAATTGCCGCATTCATTAGATGCGACAGATCTGGGACTGTACCCGGCTCTTCCCGATTTGCCCTGGTGCGTTGGCAAATCGGGGTAATAAGGAGTTATTGGCAGCCCATAGCTGCCAATAAGTCCAAGATTAATCATGTCAGGCGTCACCCCGAGATACCTTCCATGATTAATCTGTAAATTACAGTTAAAAAACACACACCCGAAAAATCCTTTATTAGAAATAAAAAACACAAACACATTCCCTCATTACCAATTTATTACCCACAACAAAGCCCTCCTTGTCCGGCGTAATCCACGGTCCTCCAACGTCACATCCAGATCTGCTGCATGCAGGTGACAGGAGCAGCAGAAGACACAGCCGCTCCTGTCACCTGCACGCAGCTAATGAAGAGAGCCGTGTGATCGGCTGAGCTGTCACTGAGGTTACCTGGATCCAGCGGTGGATGCAGCGGTGGCCGCGGGTAACCACAGTGACAGCTCAGCTGATCGCGCTACTCACCTCATTTGCTGCGTGGAGCTAACCGGAGCGGCGGTGAGTAGCGCGATCAGCTGAGCTGTCACTGAGGTTACCCGCGGCCACCGCTGGATCCAGGTAACCTCAGTGACAGCTCAGCCGATCACACCGCTCTCTTCATTAGCTGCGTGCAGGTGACAGGAGCGGCTGTGTCTTCTGCTGCTCCTGTCACCTGCATGCAGCAGAGCTGGATGCGACGTTGGAGGACCGTGGATTACGCCGGACAAGGAGGGCTTTGTTGTGGGTAATAAATTGGTAATGAGGGAATTTGTTAGTGTTTTTTATTTCTAATAAAGGATTTTTCGGGTGTGTGTGTGTTTTTTAACTGTAATTTACAGATTAATCATGGAAGGTATCTCGGGGAGACGCCTGACATGATTAATCTAGGACTTATTGGCAGCTATGGGCTGCCAATAACTCCTTATTACCCCGATTTGCCAACGCACCAGGGCAAATCGGGAAGAGCCGTGTACAGTCCCAGAACTGTCGCATCTAATGTATGCGGCAATTCTGGGCGTCTGCTGGCTGATATTGTTAGGCTGGGGGGCTCTCCATAACGTGGAGCTCCCCATCCTGAGAATACCAGCCTTCAGCCGTATGGCTTTATCTGGCTGGTATTAAAATTGGGGGGGACCGCACGCCGGATTTTTTAATTATTTATTTATTTATTTTACTGCACAGTATAGACACGCCCACCGGCTGCTGTGATTGGGTGCAGTGACACAGCTGTCACTCAGCGTGTGGGCGTGTCTCACTGCAACCAATCATATTTGCCGGTGGGCGGGGAAAAGCAGGGAATACGAGATTGTTTAATGAGCGGCCGGCTTTTTCAAAAAAGGAAAAGCCGCTGGAGCAGAGTGAACGCCGTGCAGCGCCGGGGATCGGGGATCGGTGAGTATGAGAAAGGGGGGGACACTTCAGTCACTCGGGGGATTAGCGGTCATCGGTGAATCCTTCACCGGTGACCGCTAATCAGGACGCTACACAGACAGAGCCGCGGAGTCGCTGTAAAGTCCCCTTTACACACTGAAACTTGCTAGCGATGCATGCTGCACAGCGGGAAACAAAGGACCTAGGAATGGTCCTGAACGATTTGTAGCGATCACAACTTCACAGCAGGGGCCAGGTCGCTGATAAGTTTCACACACTGCAATGTCGCTGGGGAGGTCGCTGTAACGTCACAAAACCGGTGACGTTACAGCGATGTCGTTTGCGATGTTGCAGTGTGTAAACCCAGCTTAAGTCATTTCCACTTAGTATTTATCTTTGTCTGACTACCTATAAAACTGCTATTTCTTCTTCTTCTCCAAATCCTGCAGAATGCAACATGGATCTTGGATGTCCCAAACAACTCAGGGTGGCAAGAAATATGTATAGGTTCCTATTATTTTTCCATCCCCACTTACATTCTGCTGAATGTTTTTTCCAAGATAAATATAAGGTGGATGACCTTACTGGTTCCATACATTTTGTTGACGCTTTAAAGGACTTCACTAGAGGATACGCATACCTTATTATTATTATTATTATTATATTATTATTGTATGTGTATTTAGAACACTACCAATTCTTTGATGTTCTGCAAGGGGTTACATACAAAATACAAATATAAATTACAAAGAACAAACAAACAATGACAGACTAGTACACAAAGGAGAAGGCTCTACGATTGCTGGCTTACATTCTACAGGATAAAGGGGAAGGAGACAGTAAGAGAGAAGGTTGGCAGTTTCAGTTGTGGTGAGGTGGCAGCAAGATCATTGCAAGGTGTGAACTTTCTTGAAGAAATACATTTTCTAGTTCCATTAGAAAGTTCCAAATTTGGTTGATAATCAAATATACTGGGGCACAGAACTTCATACGATAGGGGGATACTCTGGGGAAGTTTTGCAGGTGATTGGGTAAGGAATGTCTAAGTGTGGAGGATGGAAAGAGGTTTTTGGAGGACAGGAGATTACTAGTGATGAGCGAGTACTAAAAAGCTCGGGTGCTCGAGGCTCGGGCCGAGCATCCCAAGATACTCGTGTACTCGGCCCGAGCACCGAGCCCAATGTTATCCTATGGGAGACCCGAGTATTTTTGTGAAATGACCCCCGGCAGCATGTAGAAACCCTAAAAATGTCACAAAAGTCTCAGAAGAGTGCCCAAATGACATGGCAACAGCATGGGGAAGACCCCTTGAAGCATTTATCACTCAAAAGTCACAGCTGTGAACAATTTTGTCCGCGTTTTACGCCATTTTTACGGACTCACCAGAAAACCTTCCAAAATGACACCAAAATGAATTTTCATGGCGGAAATGTTAAGGGCACATACCCAATAGTGAGACAGAGCTGGTGTATGTTACTTTTTGAGATTAATACATGAAAGATTTTACGTAAAACATTGTGTGGCACTCCGATGTCCAAAACGCACGTTTTGTGCTTTTTACTAGCGATGTCGGTCATTTTTTTTTTTACATTCTATCTCCCGTCGGTCGGTCTCACTCTGTCGGTCTCTCTCTGTCTTGTCTGTCCCCCTCTCACAGTCTGTCGGTCATTCTCCCCCCTCTCTCTTACTTACCGTTCCCTGATCACTGCCGCGGCGCTGCACAGCTGTGTTCACTAAACTCCGGTGGCTTTTCCTCTTTTGAAAAAGCCGGAGACTAAACAATCTCGTATTCCCTGTTTTCCTGCTTTTTGGTGCCTATGATTGGTTGCAGTGAGACACGCCCCCACGCTGAGTGACAGGTGTCTCACTGCACCCAAACACAGCAGCCGGTGTGTGTGTGTATACTGTGCAGTGAAATAAATAATTAAATAATTAAAAAAAAGGCGTGCGGTCCCCCCAATTTTAATACCAGCCAGATAAAGCCATACGGCTGAAGGCTGGTATTCTCAGGATGGGGAGCTCCACGTTATGGGGAGCCCCCCAGCCTAACAATATCAGTCAGCAGCCGCCCAGAATTGCCGCATACATTATATGCGACAGTTCTGGGACTGTACCCGGCTCTTCCCGATTTACCCTAGTGCGTTGGCAAATCGGGGTAATAAGGAGTTAATGGCAGCCCATAGCTGCCACTAAATCCTAGATTAATCATGTCAGGCGTCTCCCCAAGATTCCTTCCATGATTAATCTGTAAATTACAGTTAAAAAACACACACACCCGAAAAATCCTTTATTAGAAATAAAAAACACTAACAAAGTCCCTCATCACCAATTTATTAACCCCAACAAACCCTCCATGTCCGGCGTAATCCACGGACCTCCAGCGTCGCGTCCAGCTGTGCTGCATGAAGGTGACAGGAGCTGCAGAATACACTGCCGCTCCGGTCAGCTTCACACAGCAACTGAGGTGAGTATAGCGATCAGCTGAGCTGTCACTGAGGTTACCTGGATCCAGCGGTGGATGCAGCGGTGGCCGCGGGTAACCTCAGTGACAGCTCAGCTGATCGCGCTACTCACCGCCGCTCCAGTCAGCTCCATGCAGCAATTGAGGTGAGTATAGCGATCAGCTGCTGTCACTGAGGTTAATCGCGGCACCGCTGGATCCAGCGGTGGCCGTGAGTTACCTGACTGACAGCAGCTGATCGCGCTACTCACCTCAGTTGCTGTGTGAAGCTGACCGGAGCGGCGGTGTATTCTGCAGCTCCTGTCACCTGAATGTAGCAGAGCTGGATGCGACGCTGGAGGACTGTGGAGTACGCCGGACATGGAGGGTTTGTCGGGGTTAATAAATTGGTGATGAGGGACTTTGTTAGTGTTTTTTATTTCTAATAAAGGATTTTTCGTGTGTGTGTGTGTTTTTTAACTGTAATTTACAGATTAATCATGGAAGGAATCTCGGGGAGACGCCTGACATGATTAATCTAGGATTTAGTGGCAGCTATGGGCTGCCATTAACTCCTTATTACCCCGATTTGCCAACACACTAGGGTAAATCGGGAAGAGCCGGGTACAGTCCCAGAACTCCAGAACTTTCGCATCTAATGTATGTGGCAATTCTGGGCGGCTGCTGACTGATATTGTTAGGGTTGGGGGCTCCCCATAACGTGGGGCTCCCCATCCTGAGAATACCAGCCTTCAGCTGTATGGCTTTATCTGGCTGGTATTAAAATTGGGGGGACCGCACGCCGGTTTTTTTAATTATTTATTTATTTATTTTACTGCACAGTATAGACACGCCCACCGGCTGCTGTGATTGGGTGCAGTGAGACACCTGTCACTCAGCGTGGGGGCGTATCTCACTGCAACCAATCATAGGCGCCTGTGGGCGTGGAAAGCATGGAATATGAGATGGCTGTGTGCAGAGCACAGCGCGCCCACCGGTATAAAGGCTCGGTCACGCTGTGCAGGCCGGCCAATCACTGCAATTCCACAACTAACAGGGCTGTGGCATTGCAGTGGTCTGCCAGCCAATCCCTGCATGAGGGCTGGCTCTCAAAAGAACATGCAGGGATGAAGACCACGAGTACAGCATGAGTATCGCGAGATTACTCGCTCCCCGCCGAGTAGCCCGAGTACAGTGATACTCGTGCGAGTACCGAGTAGTAACAAGCATACTCGCTCATCACTAGAGATTACGTGTTGAAGATATCAGAAGATTAGTTCAAAGTTATGTAGCACCCAGGAATATGGGATACTCGGTTCCAGGCAGTGTCTCTCTTGGGAGTGTCACGGTGGTGGCCGTTACCCAGTTCCGTGCCCTGGGCCCTTTTTGTAATGGGGATATATACAGGGGAGAATAAGATAATGTTCACATGTGACGCCACTTGCGGTGTTGCGGCTATATGTGGGGAGCCGCCGCTGTAGAATGTCTCTACTTGGGCTGGTGGTATTGGCAGCTAATATGGTAGTCTCTCCGCAAGTAGGGTTTTGCCCCAGAGGGTGTATGGTGCAGTGAGCGGCGGAAGCAGGTAGACCACACAGGTATTCAGTGCAACTGGTTTACTCATTTTCTTGGGATGGTAACTGGTTGCCTGAGGCCGGCTGGTTTCGCCTCCAGGTCCCCTTCGTCCCAGTGCCAATCTGGTTCTCTGGTATCTTCTTCCCCTGCACCTGTCTCTGGTAAGTGGGTCCCCATGGTAAAGAACACTGGGCGTCCCCATTCTGTGGTTTGTCCACTTCTGTTCGCCTGACGGTAGCGTGAACCCTGTGGGGTTGGAGTCTCTGGTGCTGTCCCCGGTTTTCCCTTTGCTACTGAGTCTTCGGATTCTTTAGGGTCAGCAAGGTCCCCTTGCTGTGCAGGTATTAACAGGTCGGCTTGACGCTCTTTCCTGTCCTAGGGTCCTGCACCCCATTGGTGTGTAGTACCGGGAGTATTCCACCGTACTCCACCGGCAACCACTTCTCCTGGGTACCAGGTGACCGTTAACCCGAGTCAGGGTGTCAGTTCGCTTTCACCTTCACACTCCTGCTGTCAACCCCATTCTGACTACTCTCCCCAGTCTGCCCCTCCCACCTGGTCAACTAGTGGACTGGAGTGGCTCCACCTCTAGGCAGCCATCCATTGGTCCCACCCTAGCTATGTACCATTGTATGGGGGATTGTTGGGGAAAACTGGGATTACCTGGGTTTTTGGTGTTACTCGCACTGGGGTTCTGGGTCCCTAAGGGGGTAGACCCTGCATCCTGGTGGGGATGCAGAACCTTGTAGCACCCTGATGGCTTCAGGGGCGCTACAGTTATATACGAAGGTGATTTATTACGGACGGATTGGTAGGTCAATGCTAGTCATTTAAAACAGAGTAACATGGAGAGAGGTGGATTAGTAGGACAGTGGAATTAAGGATAGATTGGAGAGGAGTGAGCGTTTTAGCAGGTAGGCCAAAAGGAGGATAATGTAGTAGTCGAGACAGGAAAGGAAGAAGGCATTCTCTAACAATTTAGTAGATTGTGGATACAGGAAAGGACAGATTCTGGAAATATTTTGAGTTGAAAGCGGGAGGATGTGGCAAGAGCTTGAATGTGTGATTTGAAAGACAGGGCAGAGTCTACGGTTATTAAAAAGTAGTGGACTTTTGGTATAGGGGAAAGCATGATGTCAGTTATTGTGAAAGACCGGATAAGGATTTAAGTGAGATGGAGAAATATGATGAGTTCAGTTTTGTCGACACTGAGGTTTAGGAAGCATGATAAGAAGAGACATTCCTGCATTCTGAACAATAGAGAGTAAAGGCCACTTTACACACAGCGACGTCGCTAGCGATGTCGCTGGTAAAAGCACCCACCCCCGTCGGTTGAGCGTCACGGGCAAATCAATGTCCGTGGCGCACAACATCGTTAGTCCCCGTCACACATACTTACCTGCCTAGCGACGTCGCTGTGGATGGCGAACCGCCTCCTTTCTAAGGGGGAGGTTCGTTCGGCGTCTCAGCGGCGTCACTAAGCGGCCACCCAATAGAAGCGGAGGGACGGAGATGAGCGGCTGGAACATCCCGCCCACCTCCTTCCTTCCTCATTGCCGGCGGCCGCAGGTACGATGTTGTTCCTCGTTCCTGCAGTGTCACACGTAGCGATGTGTGCCGCCGAAGGAACGACGAACAACCTGCATCCTGCAACAGCAATGATATTGAGATTAGAACGACGTGTCAATGATCAATGATATGGTGAGTAATTTTGATCGTTAGTGGTCGTTCGTTCGTTTCCCATGCAACGATGCCGCTAACAAGGCCGGATGTGCATCACGAATTCCGTGACCCCAACGACATCTTGTTAGCGATGTCGTTGAGTTTAAAGCCCCCTTAACAACTGGGCCAGAGAGATAGAACTGTTTGTCTTCAGCATATATATGGTACTGAAAACCATGTGACTTTATGAGTTGCCCCAGGCCAAAGGTATAGATTGAGAAGAGTAGGGGTCTCAACAAAGACCCTTATCACCAACAGAGAGAGGATGGAATGAGTAGGTGGTATGGATTGGAAGAAGCTAAATGTGTGGTTAGAAAGGTATGAGGAGAGCCAACAGAGCTCAAAGTCTTGACACCAAGGGAAGGGAGGATTTTAAGTAGGAAGGAGTGGTCAACTGTACCAAAGGCAGAGAATAGATCTAAAAGGTGGAATATAGAGATTTTTCTTTTCTCTTTGGCAGTAAGTCATTAGTATTTTTGATTAGGGCAGTTTCAGTGGTTTGGTGGGGAAGGAAGCCGGATTATAGGTTGTCAAAGGTTGAGTTAGATGAGCGATGCGAGGAAAGTTTGGAGGCAAACAGCAGCAGCTATATGGGACAATAGCTGGACGTAAAGGTCGGGAAATGTTTTCTTCAGGATAGATGTGATTATGGCATGTTTGAAAGCAGAAGGGAAGGTACCAGACGTTAATTATAGATTAAGAGATGGATTCAAATAATAAGTATGGGGGTGGGGTTGGGGAGGAGGTGGGATGAGGTCAAGTCCACAAGTGTTGAGGTGTGATTTGGAGAGACAATGAAAAAGTTTTCCTTCAGTGATGTTGGGGAGGAAAATTATGGGGGAAGTGCTGTGGTCTTTTACACATAGAGGTTGTTGTGGTTGAGCAATAAAGACTTGCCTTGTTTGATCTTATTTTTAAAATGTGCAACAAAATCTTCTGTGGAGATTGGGTTGTTGGATAAAGAAGATAAGAGGGTTGTAAAGTAGTTTTGCTTAGTAAAGGTGAGGGCAGACCTAAATGGGAAAGTTGCTTGTTTGAATGTGGTAAAGTCATTTTATTTATTTTTATTTTCTCACTTATATAGCACTATTAATTCCCCAGCACTTTACAGACGTGTTCATCACTGTCCACATTGGGGCTAACAATCTAAATTCCCTTTCAATGTATATTTGAGCTGTGAGAGGAAACCAGTAAACCTGGATGAAACCCACAAAAGCATGGGGAGAACATACAAACTCCATCCAGATATTGTACTTGGTGGGATTTGAACCCAGGCCCCAACACTGGAAAGCTGCAGATCTAACTATGGAGCCACCATGTTTCCCTGTTCACTGTGCTCATCTTCTTCAAGTGTTTTCTCCCATTGACACACTGTAACGCTAAGCTTTGTAGTGAGGTGGTTGTGCTAGAGTTGTCTATTGATTCAACGCACTCTGCCATGCATGAGAGAGGCGACTGAGTCAATTGTTGTTGTGGGTGTGGGATTGTTAAAATTTGTGGCAACATCTGTGGTGAATTTATGAATGACAGTGGAAGAGTAGAGTCAGAGAGTCTGTGAGTGCCTAAGTGTGAGAGGTTCCTGTGTGTTCTAGTCACTGGACATGGAGGGCAGATGAGGAGGAAAGGGATAAGAAAATGAGTAGATGGTGGTCAGAAAGGGAAAGAGGAGAGGTTGTGATTTGTAAGGGCAAATAAAGAGCAGAGGTGGGTGGCTGTGGAGAACCACTGAGTAATGCGGCCATCACACAATACGATATATTGTGGAACCGCACGAGCGATCGTATCCTCCCCCGTCATTTGTGCGTCATGGGCAATTAGTTGCCAGTGGCACAAAAAGTCATTAAACCCCAGTTACACGTACTTACCTGCTGAGCGACCTCGCTGTGGGCGGCGAACATCCACTTCCTGAAGGGGGAGGGACGTTCAGCGTCATAGCGACGTCACACAGGCACCGGTCAATAGAAGCGGAGGGGCGGAGATGAGCGGGACATAAATATCCCACCCACCTCCTTCCTTCCGCATAGCCGGTGGGAGCCGCGGGACGCAGGTAAGCTGTGTTCATCGTTCCCGTAGTGTCACACAGAGCGATGTGTGCTACCCCGGGTGCGATGAACAACCAGCGCAGAGAAGATTAAACGATTTTTTAAAAATAAACGACGTGTAAACGATACACGATTTGTAACCAATTTGCGATCGCTCTGAGACGCTCGTAGGTGTCACACGAAACAACGTCGCAAACGATGCCGGATGTGCGTCACGAAAATCGTGAGCCCGACGACATATCGCACGATGGCTCATCTCGTGTGACGCCCGCATTAGACTAATGCCTCTTTCACACGTCCGTGAAAATTACGCACGTTTTTCACGGACGTGTCAAAGTTGCATATTGCCCTCGGTGTGTCGTGTGTATAGCACACGTGTGTTCTCTGTGTGTTATCCGTGATAACACACAGAGAACGGGAACTTTCTACTCACCTGTCCCTGGTGTCGCTGTCCGTGGTGTTGATCTTCGGTCTCCGGTCCTGCCGACTCCCCGCTGCTTCTTCCGGCCCACAGTGAAGTGAATATTCAATGAGCATAATGAGCGGCGGTCGGCAGCAAGTGACAGCAGCGGCAGAGAGAGCAGGGCAGGAGAAGGTGAGTAAAGGTTTATTTTTTTTCTAACAGACACGTCTTTTTTCCGGTGCGTGTCACACAACACACATCCGTGTGGTCCGTTTGCATTACGTGTGACACGTTTGCGTTCCGTGTGACACCCATGATGCAGGAGAGAAAACGGACATGTTGCCGTGAGAAACACACGGACACATGGAACTATGGAACGGACACACGTTCCATGCGAAAATACTTACGTGTGTCCAAAACCATAGGAATACATAAGTCTACGTGTGTACATGTCTCCGGTACGTGAGAAAACTGCCAAACACGTACCAGAGGCACGTACGTGTGAAAGAGTCCTAAAGGATGAAGAAATAGACAGGAATTTGGAGGATGCCGAAAAGTGTCTGTCAGTGGTGATGTTAAAGTTGCCCATGACAATGGTGGGAATGTTAGCAGAAAGTGAAGAAGCCAGATGGAGAAATGGTCATTACAGGCAGTGCCGGGCCCTGGGGTCGGTATATGACAGCCACTTGAAGGTTGGAGAGAGAGTAGATATGGCCAGAGTGCACTTTAAAAGAAGGGATGATAAGGGAGGGTAGAGGCAAGGAGTTTGGGTGAAATTAAGGCTGCCGTAACACAGCGCAGATGGTGAGGTCATGTCGGCGGGTGTAACCATGTTTTGGTCATGACTGATGGGGAGATTATTGCAGACAGACCTGGGATTCCAAAAGGCTCCAGAGAAAGGAAAAATCAAAGTATGGGTCTGTCATGGGGTGTGATGGAATAACCGGGGCTAATAAACTATCTGTCCCTGATCACGGAGATATGTCTGATGGAGATGATGTCTAGGCCGCCTCCTGAGCACTGCTCCTGTACCACTGTGATCTAATACCCCTCACCCTCACTCTATGGGAGTTCTAGGACAGGAGTGGTAAAACCCAGAGCTATAAAGAAACAGGGGAAAACCAAAACTCACTCACTCACCATGCTTACACAGAAGTCTTAATTAGACAACAAGTGATAAGGTGGAAAATAAGAACAAGGAGTAGATAATGAGACGATGAGAAAACTCCACAACAACTCCACGTACAAAGCTCTACAATTTCCAGCAGTACTGGGATTCAAGAGCACACCAACCAGTGTGGCAAAAGCTATTGCTGGCATGTGAAGACAGATTCCTCCACTTTAAAAAAGTGGGGAGTAGCTATGATATGTCTTCCCACAACATGTGATCCCAGAGGTAAGCAGCAGACCAGTAGAAATTTACTCCTGTCAGCCTGATCACAAATGAACACATAGCTTGTCAACCCCGAGCCTGCCTGTATAACTCAGAAGCACTAGAAAAACCAAAGTGTTGAGTGTTAGAGTCTGTTTTGTGAACAGCGTATGATACTGCCATGACACCAAGCGAGTTATGAGCCAAACTGTGTGTGACAGAGTCAAGGAAATGGTTTTCATGTTGGAGTCATTTCATGAACTCCCGTTGCTGCCATATGTATTTTTTGGTCCACTGAGATAGGGACGTGTTCTCAGCTTATACTCCCCTGAAGAATACTCTTGTATGAAACGCGTCGGGGTAATTAAATTGCGTGGTTTCCAATAAGAGGGATCATGAGTCCAGAGTTAGAGGGACCACTGAGATGCCTATGTCTCTTAGAGAGAATGCCTGCAATAAGTGAACTACACCAAAATGGGTGAGACGGTTCCATATTTGTGAAACTGTTATTTATATTTCTGAATGTAGCATTGCATGTAGCAACTCTAGTTCAGCAGTTTCTATGTTTGATGATACTCATGTCCACCAGAATGTATAAGGTTAGTCTGTTTTGTATATGATCAACGACACAGAGTGTGCAGTACTAGTTCTTTTACTCACTGAAAGCACACCACCATTGAAGTACCAGGCTGCGCTGTGATCGACTTCAACCGATCCTGGATACTTCGGAGGTCGAGGTCGGTGTTTCCTTCTGTACATCACCTTTCAACGGTTTCCCTCCACCCCAGCTCCTGGGCTGTGGAACGGGTCACGGGTGCCTTCTGCACTCCCCGCGAACCCTGGGATCCCTCTTAAGAACCCAGGTCGAGCTTCCAGCTCCAGACCACGGGCCCCTGACTATCCGTGTCTGTGCTTGCTTATCTCCTCCTGAGTGCGACCTGGCGCTTCCTGTACCCGGAGCTGACTGACTACTGTGTGAGATGGCTCCTAACTCCCCTGTTGGTGCCCCACCTCCCGGGTTCCTGAACTAGTGGGCAAGAGGTCCCATACCTCGTGATGGCCACCCCAGCACCTACCCTTCCCAGTCCCAGTGGAAGAGCTCCAGTGTTATGTATTGGTTGAGTGTGTTATTGGTTGTTTACCGGTGACGCTCTCCTCCGTATCTGAGATGAATACTGCACCTCGAGTGAGGTGCAGTACTCTGTGGCACCTGAAGCTGCAGGGGCGCCATAGAAGCACTCACTTCATTCCTATTTTCTTAATTTTTTCTTTATTTTTTTATTTCTCCGCGTACCAAATCCAGATCATCAGTCGGAATATCCTGAGCATTCCGGGTCCGGCACTTGGGTATATTTGAAACTGCATGGATCTGGACTATTTACAGTCCGGGTCCTCCCATCACTACATAGTACACACTGATAAAAGGATATTAGGACACGGTGACTCATGTTGGTTTTCAGAGCTAGTGTCAAAGGTTCAATTCTGACCAAGCATAATATCTGAATAGAGCTTGTATGTCGCACTCCAGAGACTTAAGGGGCTTTACACGCTGCGACATCGCTAATGCAGAGTCGTTGGGCTCACGGAATTTGTGACGCACATCCGGCCGCATTAGCGATGCCATTGCGTGTGACACGATAAGCGATTTTGCATCGTTGCAAAAACGTGCAAAATCGCTAATCGGCAACATGGGGGTCCATTCTTAAAAATCGTTACTGCAGCAGTAACAAAGTTGTTCCTCGTTCCTGCGGCAGCACACATCGCTGCGTGTGACGCCGCAGGCACGAGGAAGCTCCCCTTACCTGCCTCCCGGCTGCTATGCAGAAAGAAGGAGGTGGGCGGAATGTTATGTCCCGCTCATCTCCGCCCCTCCGCTGCTATTGGGCGGCGGTTCAGTGACGCTTCAGTGACGTCACTGTGACGCCGCATGGACCGCCCCCTTAGAAAGGAGGCGGTTCGCCGGTCACAGCGACGTCGCCGGACAGGTAAGTATGTGTGATGGCTCTGGGCGATGTTGTGCGGCACGGGCAGCGATATGCCCGTGTCGCGCAACAGATGGGGACGGGTACCCACACTAGCGATATCGGGACCGATATCGCAGTGTGTAAAGTAGCCTTTACTGACATGGAATTTATATTGTGAACCCCAATGGAGACAGTGAGTGATGAAGATCTTTCTATAGAGATTATTTATATGTTGCTGTCATACAGACAACCAAAGATAAGATACAGTACATTATATATAATTTCAGTTTAATGGAGGAAAGGTAATGACCAACGAGGGCTTGTGATTAAACTTTTAGGAAAGTATTACGACATTTAGCGTCTCCCTAGCCCCAGTATATTACCTTGAGTACTGCAGTTCATACAGATAAGCCTTTTGCATTGGTCTGCATTTAGCATGTTTTTCTTTCCCTTTTTCCTCACTGAAGAAGTTTACAAATTGATACAGTCTCAGTGTTCACAGCTCTGTATAATGATGATTTCAGATGGCAATGTCCCTTTTTATGATACATGATAGATGACAGAAGTAAAAGATGTATGTGCTTCAGAAGAAGAAAACATCTGTTCAGAATTTCTCTGACAACAACATTTTTGAAGATTAGTTTAGAAAAAAATGTTGGTTCATCCCATATCCTGATTAACTGAACACGAGAACTAGTGTTAGTAATTCTAACATAAAAATATGGCCCAGCGGTAAAAAGTCTTACTATCACCCGTGACATATATATGTGTAATGGAGGATCTGCTGTCTTAGGAAACCTTTCACCAGATTTGTCCCCAATAAGCTGCGGCCACCATCAGTAAGATCTTATATACAGCATTCTAGAATACTTTATATAAGTGCCTAGGCTGCGCTTTATAATTAAAAACATATTTTATTATACTCACCTGAAGGGCAGTCTGGTTCGATGGGTGTCGTTGGTCTCAAGTCTGACGACTCCTAGTTTCCTTCCATTGCCGTTCTTCCAAGCTCCGTGTGGATGATGAGTTCTACGTCATTCACACAGAGGCCTCTATTGTGCTTCTGTGCATGCGCACTTCTCCGTGCCCTTCTGAGTGCAGATCAAAGTGTTGCAGTGAACATGCACGGGCAGCCTATGACCTTTCCCACAACCTACGCATGACAATATTTTGCTTTGCCCAGAGCAGGGCAGAGAGAAGTGTGCATGCACAAGGGTGCAATGGAGGCCTCTATGTGGATGACATAGGTCGCATCATCCACACGAAGCTGGGATTGAGGACGGTAATCGCAAAAATACAGGAGGCACCAGACTAAAACCAGCGACACCCATCGGAACAGACCTCCCCGTAGGTGAGTATAATAAAGTAGGATTTTTGTGTACTCACCGTAAAATCTCTTTCTCTGAGTCTTCATTGGGGGACACAGGACCATGGGTTATGCTGCTGTCACTAGGAGGCTGACACTAAGTAAACACAAAAAAGTTAGCTCCTCCCTAGCAGCATACACCCCGAGCCGGAGGCGGGCTCAGATCAGTTGGTGCACAAGCAGTAGGAGGAGTACCAGAATCACCATACATAAACACAAGTTGTAACTAAAACAATGCAGCCGTGCAAACAAGAGGTCTATGAACATAAGACCACTGAAAAAATAGCAGGCAAATGCAATTGAATCAACCAAAAAACCAAGCAGGGTGGGTGCTGTGTCCCCCAATGAAGACTCAGAGAAAGAGATTTTACGGTGAGTACACAAAAATCCTACTTTCTCTATCGTTTCATTGGGGGACACAGGACCATGGGACGTCCAAAAGCAGTCCCTGGGTGGGAATACCGAAAAACCCGCAGATAGGAAGAAAACAACAACCTCCCTCGGCGGGCTTGCACTATAATTGAATGCTGCCACCCTATTACAGGGGTGCAACTGCTGCCTGCAAGACCTTTCTCCCAAAAATAGCATCTGCCGATGCTTGGGTGTGAACTTGGTAGAACCTAGTAAAGGTGTGCAGGCTAGACCAGGTGGCGGCCTTGCAGACCTGGTCGGCCGACGCCTGATGCCTAATCGCCCAAGAGGCTCCCACTGCGCGGGTAGAGTGCGCCTTTACCCCCCGCGGCGGAGACTTGTCCCGAATCCGATAGGCCTCTGATATGGCGGAACGGATCCATCTGGCAATTGTGGCCTTGGATGCCGATTCACCCCTCTTGGGACCAGAAGGGAGAACAAACAGACCATCTGACTTACGGAACGGCGCGGTTCTGGAGACATAAATTCTAAGTGCACGCACTAGGTCCAGGGTGTGCAAGGACCTCTCCAAGCTGTGAGAGGGGCCAGGACAGAAGGATGGAAGAACGATTTCTTCGTTAAGATGGAATGGGGAGACAACCTTTGGGAGAAAAGCGGGATCTGGCCGGAGAACCGCTTTGTCCTGGTGAAAAATCAAAAAGGGGGAACGACAAGAGAGAGCTGCCAGCTCTGACGTCCTGCGAATAGAAGTGATGGCAACAAGAAACACCACCTTCCAAGACAGGTGAGAAAGGGAAGATTCACGCAAGGGCTCGAATGGGGAGCCTTGAAGTGACCCTAGGACTAGATTAAGGTCCCACGGTTCTAGAGGCCGACGGTACGGCGGTGCCAGGTGGGCCACTCCCTGGATGAAGGTCTTAACCTGTGGACGAGCGGCCAGTGGCTTCTGAAACAGGATTGATAACGCCGATATCTGGCCTTTTAGTGTTGCGAGCGAGAGACCCGCATCTAGGCCTGACTGCAAGAACGCCAGTAGGGAAGGAAGGGAGAAGGCGAGAGGAGAAGAAATATTCTGCTCTTCACACCACCTGAAGAAAACCTTCCACGTGCGGTGGTAAATCTTTGATGAAGATGGCTTCCTGGCCCTAATCATTGTCTGAATCACTTTTGAGGAAAAACCAGCCTTAGCTAGAACCCAGGATTCAATGGCCAGGCCGTCAAATTTAAGACCTGTGAGTTCTGATGGAAGAGAGGCCCCTGCTGCAGGAGATCTGGACGGTCTGGAAGGCGCCACGGAGCGTCTGCGAGGAGCTGAGTTAGTTCCGCGAACCATGCTCGCCTGGGCCAATCTGGAGCCACTAGGATGACCAGTATCCCTTCCGCCTTGATCTTCTTGAGGACCCTCGGAATTAGAGGGAGCGGAGGGAAGATGTACGGGAGACTGAACTGGCTCCATGACAGGGTGAGAGCGTCGACTCCTAAAGCCAAGCGGTCGCGGCACCGCGCTACAAAGTGCGGAACCTGACGGTTGAACCGTGAGGCCATTAGGTCCACGTCCGGAACTCCCCATCTGTCGCAGATCTGGTTGAAGACTTCCCGGTTGAGGGACCATTCTCCGGAGGCGAGGCCTTCCCTGCTGAGGAAGTCCGCCGCCCAATTGTCCACGCCTGGGATGTGTACCGCTGAGATCAGGGAGTGATGACACTCGGCCCAGTGCAAAATCTTCTTGACTTCTCGCATCGCCCCGACACTTTTTGTGCCGCCTTGGTGGTTGATGTACGCCACCGCCGTCGCATTGTCCGACTGGATCCTGACCGGGCAACCCTGTACTAGGTGCCGAAACTGCTGCAAGGCTAGCCGGACGGCTCTTATCTCCAAAATGTTGATCTGGAGGCAACTCTCTCTCGGTGACCATCGGCCCTGCGCTGTGTGATGTCGAAACACTGCTCCCCAGCCCTGGAGACTGGCGTCGGTGGTCACTATCTTCCAGTGGAGCGGGAGGAAAGACCTTCCTGATGCGAGGTTGCGTTGATTGAGCCACCAACGGAGGGAGTGGCGGGTCTCCGGCGAAAGATGAAACCTGCGGTCCAGAGAAAAGGGAGATCTGTCCCACTTCTTCAGCAAGGCCAGCTAGAGGGGCCGGAGATGGAACTGTGCAAAGGGTACCGCTTCCATCGCCGCCACCATACGACCAAGGACTCGCATGCCGAACCTGATGGACACTTGGCGCTGACGCCGGAGAGCGCGGAGCCCTCGTTGAAGGGAGGAGATCTTCTCCTGAGTGAGGAAAACTCGTCCTTGGATGGTATCGAATACCATGCCTAAAAAGGTGATCCGACGGACCGGGATCAGAGAGGACTTCTTCCGATTTATCAGCCACCCTAACCGTGAAAGGGTGTCGATTGTGATCTGAACCCCAAGACGACAGTCCTCGAAGGAAGAGCCCTTTATCAACATATCGTCCAAGTACGGGATGACCATGACACCCCTGGCATGCAGGACGGACATGGCAGCAGCCATGATCTTCGTAAAGACCCTGGGCGCGGATGCGAGGCCGAATGGAAGAGCCGTGAACTGGAAGTGATCTTCCGCTATCGCAAAACGGAGGAACTGTTGGTGAGAGGTGGCTATCGGGACGTGAAGATAGGCGTCTTGAATATCCAGCGATGCCAGGAATTCGCCTACCTCCATGGACACGATGACGGACCGGAGTGACTCCATTCGAAACGGCCGAGGTCTCACCGACCTGTTCAGAAGCTTTAGGTCGAGGACAGGACGGACAGAGCCGTCCTTTTTGGGGACCACGAAAAGGTTGGAATAGAACCCCTTGAAACGCTCTGCGGGAGGGACTGGTACCACGACTCCGGTTCGGAGGAGGGAGTCTATGGAGTGAAAGAACGCGCGAGCCCGCGCGGTAGACTCGGGAGGGCGAGATAGGAAAAAACGTCTCGGTGGCTTTGTTTCGAATTCTATTTTGTAGCCTGATGTGATGATCTCTCTGACCCAGGCATCGGCGGTCAGGGGGATCCACACATGCTGAAAACGAGACAGACGCCCTCCCACAAGTCTGGCGCTGTTGCGCGCCGACCACGAGTCACTTGGAGGAACGTCGGCGGTAACCAGAAGAGGATCTCGTGGACTGGCGGGGGCGTGAACGCCAGGCGGGATTGGTCTTGAATGACGGGGTCTTCCTGTCTCTCGGAGGAGAGCGGCTTTTCCGCTGCTGGGGATTGGAGCTGAAGCTGCGAAAGGACCGGAAACGAGCGGTGGGGCGCCGATTCTGGAAGCGCTTGGGGCGCAATTGGGGGAGAGATGTACTCTTTCCTCCCGTTGCATCGGAGATAAGCTGGTCCAGCCTATCTCCGAAGAGACGCTCCCCTAGGAAGGGCAGGGAAGTTAGTGACTTCTTAGAGGCCGCATCCGCGTTCCAGGACCGGAGCCAAAGGGCTCGACGGATGGCCACATTGTTGCTGGCGGCCTGGGTCGCGCAACTTGCAGACGCCAGGGCTGCATTGAGCAAGTACTCACCCACGAGGGAAATCTGCAAGGCGATGGGAACCAGGTCCGGATTGGCAGGCATGGCGCGGAGACCGCCGCGTAGCGTGTCCGCCCAGGACATCAGGGCCTTCGCAACCCAAACCGAGGCGAAGGCCGGAGAGAAGGATGAGCCCGCTGCCTCGAAGGCGGAACGGGCCAACCTGTCAATAGTACGGTCCGTAGGGTCTTTGAGAGACGTACCGTTAGTGAGTGGAAGGACTGTGTGAGAAGACAGGCGGGAGATTGGGGGGTCGACCACAGGGGAACCTGCCCAATCCTTTCGAAGACCCTCAGGAAAGGGATAATGCAAATCAATGGACTTACCGCTGGTAAATACCTTGTCCGGCTGTTGTCTGTGGCTGCGCAGTAACTCAGCGAATTCTGGATGTCTGCTGAATGTGTTCTGGGCCCGCTTCACCCGCTTAAAGGAGACCTGGGTGCTCTGAGAGGAGACTGGGTCCACCTGTACCTTTAAGGTCTGGTTTACTGCTTCTATCAGGCTATTTACCATGCGCCGAATATCGGCCGCCTGCTCTGAGTCCTGCAGGGGTACCGCATCGGAATCATCCTCGGAGCAGTCAGAAGCCTCCCTGGAGGACTGACGGTCTGGACCTGGGGATGAAGGTGAAACCTGGGAAGAGACTGAGGACGAGACCTGGCGGGTCCGTTTCTGAGCAGCAGAGGAGGACCCTGCAACGGGGCTCACCTGCTCCGGGGGCAATTGCGCCGGGTCTGCGGGAATCTGGGCGAGCGTCGGCAGCAGGCGTAGAGCTTGCGCGATGGTCCGAGAAGCCTCAGAGAGGGAATCTACGGACTGGGACAGGGACGCTAGCCAGTCGGGGGGAGGCGGGACGCAGTGCCCTGCAGCATATGGCGCTGTGGCGTCTGCGGTATCAGAAACGTCGGCCGCGGAGTCCTGCGGAGGCTGCGCGTCTGTAGAACAGACAGAGCATAGAGGGGCGTCCTGACCCTGGGAAAATTTGGAGCTGCAGGAGGAGCATGCAAAAAATAGTGCAAAGGGGGCCTGCTTGGCTTGGGTGGGCTTAGCCTTAGGCATGGTGCAAACAGGTACTCTCCCTGGTGGCTGCTAGGAAGGAGACAGGAGAGGGTTAACTCGTCCCTAAACTCAGAGAATGCTACCTAGTGAGGGCTACTCCTTAGGAGCAGAGCTTACCCAGGTCCTGCGTGCTGCCCACCAGTCCAGAAGTGGAGTCCAGGAATGAGCTACTCAGAAAACTCAGAACGCCGGCGCGCTGCAGCCTCAGGGGACCAGAGGCAGGCTAAAATGGCGAGGGGACGCTGGAGGAGGCTGGGGGAGGAGCAGGATTCCGGCGCGAAAAAACCGGAGGATTCAGAGCCCCCACCATC